>NC_134862.1:91455278-91550278 GCF_049852395.1 Peromyscus maniculatus bairdii
GAGGATAAACAAAGACTATAAATAGGTCAAGTTTGCCTCCGAGGGAGCTTGGCTTCAACCTTGGGGAAAAGCTACTTCTCTTGTTAGAGATGCTAGGTTCTACATTGCAGTTAAATGATCATGGCTCATCCAGCGTTTCTTCCTGTCCTTCTAGTTTCTTCTAGTTCAGCTGGATGATGCTATTTTAATAACTGAAACATTCTGCTGCATAGTCATGTCTGGCTGGGGCTAGATTTTGGTGCAGTTGCTCTTGAGATGGATTTAACACTCCTGTGAGGTGTTCATTCATAAAAATCAATCCTGGCCAATACGAACATGTTGAACATCGAGGTCATGCATGGCAGGATCAAAAGCTGCTCCGGAATCCGAAGCAGGGGGATTGAAAGTTCAAGGGCTACCTGGATTACAAAGTGAGTTCAAGGCCAACCTGGGCAACTTAACAAGACCCTGTCTGAAAATAAAAATGAACGGGCTGTGGATAGAGTTCAGTGGTGAAGTACTTGCTTAATGTGCATGATGCCAAGGTTCACCACCAGTGCCACGAAGACAGAAATGTAGAAACAAACAAATAACAAGTTGGCCCCAGCAGGTACAAGAAGCTAGCTAGCAAGTCCATGATTGAATGAATATTATAGTGATCCTGTCAGCCTTGGGTGTTCCTCCCCTTGCCAGAGGCTCATTTATATAAAGCGCCAGAGTGGGGCTGAGGCTGGGACAAGAGACGATGGGCAGGGCCCTGTTTAAAAACATGGAGAAGGACCCCCCTAGGAGAGCAAGCTTGAGGATAGGCCAGACCTGGCAGACCTTGAATCTCAGACCCGGGTATTAAATTTTTCAGGGGATACAAACAAAATGTGATGTAGAGTCAGGCAGGTCGCAAACCAATTTGGGTTCTGTTACTTGCAGGATGACATTAGGTATTTGTTTTCTCAATCCGAAATTATTTCTCTTCTGAGACTAAGGGAAGGGTGGTTATGCAAGGCTCCCAGGCTGGAGGCTGTCAGTATTATTGCAATGAGACTTATGACTGTTGCCTGCTTTTTCTCCTTCCAGCCCGCTCTGGCTTGCCAGCCTTCCCGCCTGTGAGCATGAGGACCCAGTTACACTCTTTGCAAAGGTTGCCATGAGGGTTATTAGGAAAGTCACAGTGGAGTCAATGGAGCGCCGACCGTGTGGGCGAGAGCTTGCTCACAGCTCAGTGAACCAGCAAACAGAGTTCAAACAGAAATGGCTCTATAACCCTTAGGGTCTAGGCTTCCAGCAACACAATCCCCCAGCTAGGCTCAAGGTCCCACAGCTGCCCAAAACAGTACCATTAGCTGGGGACCAAGTGTTCAAACACATGAGCCCGTGGGGGACGCTTCACATTCAAATCAATCACAGTAAAGTGGGAAATAAAAGTGTTTCCCTGAGTTCTTCTAGTTGTTGAAGCAAATGATTGACCTTGAGGATAGGATTGTGGGATGCGTACGCTGACTCCAATTCTGTGGCCAGTAAGTCAGATGTATGTGAGGTCCCAGCCTCTGTGGCTGCACTCCGTGGCTACACTCCGTGGCTGCACTCTGTGGCTGCACTCCGTGGCTGCACTCCGTGGCTACACTCCATGGCTACACTCCGTGGCTGCACTCCGTGGCTACACTCCATGGCTACACTCGGAGGCTGCACTCCATGGCTGGTGTATAGAATTCGGGCAGTGTTGTCAAATGGAGCTTAACTGTTTGGGTCTGCCCAAACTCTGGGTCGTTAGTTTCAGAAAGGAGTTGAAATGTAAGACACCTTGTTAGTGTCAGGAGAGTAAAGAATTATCTGATGTGAAGATCCACCTCCCCGCCACACACACAATTTTAGTGTCAGGAGTGATGGGGTAAAAGTCTTTCACGGCTTCAGACCAACAGTGAGCCCTGGTCCGCGCTCAATCCCAGCACGTTTTTGTCCCTGACCATAAGGACTGTCCCAGAGTCACTGCCATTGGTTTGAGTAGAATGCGTTGCACAAGTGCATTAACAGAACTGTCAGCTGTGGCTTTCTGAGGACTGGGGCCACCACGGCTACGAGCCCCTCAGATCTTCACTGCAGAGAACAAAACAGCCAGTGTCTCTGGTTGTACCCGCCATTGTCTCAGGGCCAGGCCTCCAGAGAACCTGTCAGCCACCTAGCAAGGTGGAGGCAGGAACTCAGCCCCGTTCCTGAAGGATGGACTCCTTTGAAGAGCACTTTGGTTTGGCGGGTCCCTCTCACCCTCACTGAACCCTTCTTAGAACAGTGCAGAAGCCCAAGACTCTGCCTGCCCAACCCCTCATCCCTCTCTGCAAACAGCACCCCTGCAGGAGCCTGCCACTCACCCCTCCTCTCTGCAAACAGCACCCCTGCAACAGCCTGCCCCCATCCCTCCTCTCTGCAAACAGCACCCCTGCAGGAGCCTGCCACTCACCCCTCCTCTCTGCAAACAGCACCCCTGCAACAGCCTGCCCCCATCCCTCCTCTCTGCAAACAGCACCCCTGCAACAGCCTGCCACTCACCCCTCCTCTCTGCCAACAGCACCCCTGCAACAGCCTGCCCCCATCCCTCCTCTCTGCCAACAGCACCCCTGCAGGAGTCTGCCACTCACCCCTCCTCTCTGCAAACAGCACCCCTGCAACAGCCTGCCCCCATCCCTCCTCTCTGCCAACAGCACCCCTGCAGGAGTCTGCCACTCACCCCTCCTCTCTGCAAACAGCACCCCTGCAACAGCCTGCCCCATCCCTCCTCTCTGCCAACAGCACCCCTGCAGGATCCCTCCAGTTCTCCCACCTCCCTTTATTCCGCAGACACTCCCCCCTGCAGATCTCTCCTGAGTCCTCTCAGAGGACCCAGATGAAAAGTCTGCGTGACCTCTGGCCTTCGTCTTTGACCCCAAGAGCGTATTCAGGTAGATAAGGTTTTTCTCTCTTGGGCCAAAGTCCCTACATTTGTGCTTTTCTCTTTGTGTGCTCCGGGTTGGCTTTGTTTGGAAACAGATACTATCCTGGATCAGAGAGAAAAACGTGGAGTTGGCAGCCTACAGCAGCTCCCACATAAATCAGGATCTCAACCCCATTCATTGTTTCCAACAGGAAAATGAATCTTCTGCTCCTGCAGAGTCCACCTGGCCATGCAGAGATAATGGTGAATTACAGGCTTTCAGAGGCTTCGGCTAAGGAAGACTGCACGCTTCATCGTATCTAAGTCAATATTTGAATGTGAAAAGGCGTGTGTGTGTGTGTGTGTGTGTGTGTGTGTGTGTGTGTGTGTGTGTGCACGCACGGGTGCCCGTGCCTGTGTGACATTTTACCATACGTAACATGACAGACTTATTCTTCACCCCTAAGATAACGAAGGAAAAGAGACAATATGGGTCTTTGACCAGGTAGCTTCACCCTATTCTGAATCAACACTTGATGAGAAAATTCTGGAAGGAATGAGGTGGGACTGCCATTGTAGACAGAGTCGGGGTGTGCTTAGGACTCACCAAAGCCAGGCTGGGTATCTGGTGAGCCCTGGGGATCTGCCTGAATCTACTGCCCTAGCACTGGGATTACAAGTGTGTACCACTGTGCCTGCCACCCCCGACCCCCGTTTTCTTAATGTGGATTCCAGGGATTAAACTCTGGTCCTCATGCTTACAAAATGAGCACTTTATTGCTCGGGCCATCTCCCCAGCCCAAGAGTCAGTGAGCTTTGAATGCACATCCCTGAAACATATGCAGGAAGAGGACACAGGCATCCATACATCTTCCTGAGACAAGCAGGCCACCCTGAGAACTGTCGTGAGGGTATAACCAAGGAGGTGGAGATGCCGAGAGCTAGACGGTGCATTGGAGTTATGGTTTAGCAATCTTCTATCCTCCTGTGGAACCTTAGAGACAAGCTGGCCATGGCTGGAACCCCATGTCCTACCCTGAGAGGTTCACTCACAGACCTGCAGCCTCCCAGCCTGGCTTTCTCTGGCTCCTCCAGGCACGCGTTTCAGCTGTTCACCACGCTCTGTTCCTGCCTTTGCCCCCGGCTTTGTACCACCACTCTTCTGCCTCTGTGACCTTGCCTGCTTTCCCCAAGTCTCCGGTGCCCCCCTCTGAGCATACGCACGGCCCGTTGAATCCTGTGGTCCTCCCCTGTCCTGGTTAATCTTGTGGACAACGTGACACACACAGGAAAAGAGAACCTTAGTCAAGGAACTGCCTCTGTTGGATTGGCCCGTGGACACGTCTGTGGGGCATTTTCTTGACTGATGATTAATGTAGGTGGGCCCAGCCCACAGTGGGTGGTGCCATCCCTAGGCAGGTGGGCCTGGGCGCTATAAGCTAACAGAACATAAGAAGGAAGAAAGGCGGTAAGCAGCACTTACTCCACCATGGCCTCTGCTTCAGTTCCTGCTCAAGCTCCTGCCCAGGTTTCCCTCCATGACGGACTGTAATCGATAAGATGTAATAGTTCTTTCTCCTCAAGTTGCTTTGGTTATGGCATTTATCACAGCAACAAAAAAAACACACCAGGACATCTCTGAGGTGCCCGTCACTTGCCACAGGGGCCCTCCACTCTGCTTCTTCTACCAAGTCCCCTCAGCCCTCCAAGCTCCAGTCCTTCAGATTTTCTTTTTTCCCCCTCCAGCTGGCCCCCGGGGGACACTGCTGACCTCTCTTAAGTGTCCCTCTGCAAGTGAAAATGTTCTGCCTGCTGCGTGCCTGCCAAGGACTTTGAGAATGACGGAAGTGTAAACAGCTTGTATGTTCTCCATTGTGTGTTCCGGGCTCCGCTGCATTCTACACACACCACATGACTAATACACACGCACCACCGTTTAGTAGATTTTGTTATTACCCCACTCCACGGGTCAGCAAACTGAGGACTATGAAGATTAGATCCACACTTTAGCCTATTTCCCCGAACTCGTCTATGTTTTCAGAAGTCTAGAACACACTTCATCTTGATGGCAGTGCTTCCAAGGGACCATGTCCTGTTGCCACATGAGCGTATCTTCCAGTCTGCTCCCCCCACCACACTTCTTTATTTACATCCACGCTCCCTTCCTTCTTTCCTCCCCACCTGCTTTTTCCTTCCTTCCCAACCACCTCGTTCCCCAAGCACAACTCCTGGTCTCCCGGCTTCCAGGAAAGGAGTTTCATGTTTCCTCATCAAGTCTGTCATTCAAATCTGTTTTCTTCAAATCTCCTTCCTTCTGATGTTCTTATTTTGTGGGTTAGGGTAAAAAGAACTATTTTAAGAGGCTGGCAGAGCGTCCTTTGGATGGAGCAAATGGTTGTTCAAGGCTCTCTTTGCATGCATGGAGTGGGCTAAGGGGAAAAGAGTCTTGAAGATGAGACAGATCTGGTAAGAGGGCCCAACCCTCTAGTCTCTTCCCTCATTCCTCTGGGAAAACAACAGCAGCAGCAGCAACAACAGCAAAATCCTAACACTTCACTGGGCCCAAATCTTGCCAGACTTTAAATACCATAGGTCTTTCTAATTACAGGTCTCTTCAACCCAGTGCTGACCAGCAGTCCAAGGCACTTGGCTTGGATATGAAATGTCCCCAGTGGCTCTTGTGTAACTGTTCAGTCCCCAGCTTGTGGCACTGTTTGGGGAGGTGGATGGAGCTCTGGGAGGAAGCAGGTCACTGGGGGTCTGCCTTTGAAGGTTGCACATGGTCCTTGGGCCTCCTCTCTTTGTTCCCTGTCCACCATGACATGAGTAGCCTCATCCTCAGGCCAGTCCCAGACTCATAGCAGCCTTGTAGCCTCGGCATTATTACATGGGAGAGAAGCTGCTCTGACTTGGACTCCAAGCAGCTGTTGAAGTGGGTGTCACAGTGTGTGAGGTGACAGAGAAGGGGGAACCTTTTTTAAAAACAAACAAACAAGAAGTCCAGACACTGTCTGTCAACAGCAGGACAATGCCCGCCCCTCCTGCCAGGCCAATGAAGACCCCTACATACAGCTTTCTTAGGCACCTGGTTTCAAAGAAAATGCCCCAAAGGAGGTGTGCTGGTGAGTTTGATGTCAACTTGACACAAGCTGAAGTCACATGAGAGGAGGGAGCCCTAACTGAGAAAACGCCTCTGTAAGACTGGGCATGAATGTGGCTATAAAATGACATTAAAGGTGAATAAAAGGGAATAAAGGAGGCAAATGGGGGAGGGGAGAGTTAAAGGGGGAGGGGAGGGAAAGGAACAGGATGGCAGGGTGGGGGGGAGGAAGGAGGATGGATATGTTTATCAAAGTATACCTGCAAAAAACAAATTGAATGGGCAAATAAAATTAGAATTTTTAAAAAGAAAAAATAAAGATTGGGCTGCAGGCAAGCCTGCAGACCGTTTTCTCAATTAATTAATGGGGGAGGGCTCAGCCCATTGTGAGTGGCGCCACCCCTGGGCTGGTGGTCCTGGGCTTTATAAGAAAGCAAGCTGAGCCAACCGGAGGGAACAAGGCAGTAAGTAGCACCCTTCCATGGCCTCTGCATCAGCTCCTGCCTCCAGCTTCCTGCCTCCAGGTTCCTGCCCTGCTTGAGTTCCTGTCCTGACTTCCTTCAGTGATGGACTATGATGAGAAGTGTAAGTCAAACAAACTCTTTGTTTCCTACGTAGTTTTTACTCATGGTGTTTCATCACAGCCATGGTCACACACATTTCATCACAGCAATAGGAGGAAATGTGTTCCACTTGCGTCCTCGTGAAGGTGCCAGCTCCAAAAGTGAGACCGAGTGCTACAGTACAAAGGATTGCATGTGCATCCAGCTTACAGACTCTGCATCCAGCTTACAGACTCTGCATCCAGCTTACAGACTCTGCATCCAGCTTACAGACTCTGCATCCAGCTTACAGACGCCGCCTCTGAAGCAGCAAAACCACAGGCAACACACGGTGTCCCATGGATGGGATGGTTGAGTCTGACTCCTGAATCTCAATGGGACCACTGCATACTTGCCTCCAACTTTGATTTTTCTATCTTCCCTCACTTCCCGTAACTACTGAAGTCCCTCCATCTGTTTACTTTCTTTCTTTTTTTTGGTTTTTCAAGACACGGTTTCTTTGTGTAGCTTTGTGCCTTTCCTGGAACTCGCTTTGGAGACCAGGCTGGCCTCGAACTCACAGAGATCCACTTTACACCACCGCCTCTCTCAAGTCTGACTGCTAGGATTGACTTTGTACATTACTAATGCCATCGTGAACACTGAACTATCTGTTCAAAAGTCTACACGCCGGGGTCTCTGCTCTTGAACCCCACTCGCCAGTCCTAGTCCCAGCCGCCATCTAACCTTGGTAACATTTAATCACCTGACTTAATACTAATTAAGTAGTATTCTAATTTTCTAATTACTCAGTCAAAAACCTCAGCGTCTGCTTCAAACTCGATCTCCCTGTATCCTCCCAGCCAGGACCTGAAGTACAGGGAGGCTCCCACAGCTTGCTGGTGTGACTTGCAGGGCTCTGTGAGGGCCCCTCTAGGTCATCAATCCATTGACGATTCATGAAGTAATAAAAGCGCTTTTCGATGTCAGGGCCCTGGGCAACAACGTGATAAGGGGAAGAGGTACTGGAAAGATGTTGGCACCATCTCCCAGGATGCTTGTGGGCCGCTTTGCCCCGACCACACTACATCCATCTCCGAGGCTTGCATAAAGCCCTTTACCCCTGGATAAAGCAAGTGCATTGTTCTAGGTGATCTCCAATATCCATCCCTTCCTGGTGATGAATACAGAGCTTAACTAGCAGATGCCACAAGCTCTTTGCTTGTTTTCCTCTGCCAACCTGCATCCCCCCCCCCCCCCCCGCCCTTTTTCATCTCCTTCCTTATCTCCTCTTCCGTATGGGACTAAGAGTAAAAGGGAAATTCAAATCCATCCTTTTCAGTTTGCGAAGGGCGATCCACCGATCTCACAAATTGTTTGCAGCCCTTAGTCAGACGAAAGGTCTGATGGGAGAGGTTTGGATGGTTTGGTAGCCTGGTAGGCAGCACACAAGAGCAATGAGACAAAGGCAGCTGAGGTCCCTTGGAAGCAGAGACTGGACTGGCTCGCTCCTTGGCAAAGCAAGACCAGGCTTTGGAAAGCAGTGTTGGAGTTGGGCCTTAGGAAGTGCTTACCCACGCCTTTGTCTTCCCTGCTCCACCAAGAAACCACCCACCCAGCAATTCTCGGGGCTGCTCAGCTTCATCCCTTAACTGTTATTGAAAGGACCTGTGTACAAAGCCAGCTGTCCATCAAGGGATCAAATAAACAAACTGTACACACACACACACACACACACACACACACACACACACACACACACAAACACACACGTTCGCCTGCTCCCGCCAACACATACACGGAGGCAATGCAGTGGAGTATCGTCCAGCCTCAATGAAGGAAGTAGACTCCCATATTTGCTCCATTAGGAGTGACTTTGAGAGCAATATGTTGAATGAACAGAAGAGATGAGTAGTCTCTGATTCCACGTGTATAGATATCTGAACCCAGTCAGAGGTACAGAATGTAAAATCATTGCAAGAGTATCAAAAGTGAGGCCTGGAAGCCAGTGCTTACCGGGTATGGAGCTTCAGGCCAGGGAAGATGAGAAGGTTCTGGAGATGGATGGTGCTTGGTGGCAACAGAAACACAATCGTGTAAACCTCATCAGTCCCCGAGAACCAGGCACCTAACGATGGTTAAGGTTATACCACCCTACATGCCCATCTGTAGATGGACAGGTAAAGAGAATGTGAGATTCAGACACAATGGAGTCTCGGTGAGCTGTAAATAACGACACTATGTCACTCGCTGGAAAATGAGTCCAAAGGAGACTGACGAGCTACACAGAGTAAACCAGAAAGACAAAACCACATGCTTCCCCTCATATTGCAGAGTTCGGATTTAATATATAAATTCAAGCACAGACACATGGCACCAGGGCAGAAGCAGGTCTGCGGGGCAGAGGGGCCACATTCACTTTAACCCTTTCTCTCCCATCACATGATCAATACGACAAGACCAAAGCCAAGCTCTTTTCCAATCTGTGCTCAGATTTCGCAAGTTTCCTTCACAGGAAAAGGAAGCTGCAGACAGGGGTGGCTGCCTTAGCCACCTCCTTGCCACTGTGATAAATACCCGAGTAAGTAACTGAAGAGTAGAAGGATTCATTCTGCTTCAAGTTTGAGGAGGTCCTTCCTGCAGTGAAGGGCAGGGAATGTGAGGCAGCTTCTTACACTGAATCCACAATCAGGAAACCGCTCAAGGCCAGGGAGGGGAGCCAAGCTATCAAAACCTCAGGTCCCATCCAGCAGGGGATCCACCTCCTAAAGGTTTCACAATCTTCCAAACCAGTGCCCCCAGCTGACCAAGTGTTGAAATGCTGGAGCCTACGGGGGACTCTTCACGCTCAAACTGCAACGCATGTATTCAGTCATTTAACATGAAACTGTTACCAAGTTCACAATCATACCCAAGACAATGGTGTGTTTTTATTGCACAGGTCTGTCATAGATCTACATCTATGTCTATGCTTATGTAACACACACACACACACACACACACACACACACACACACACACACACACACACACTTCTCCAGGATGCTTGCTTTTCGTCACCATAGTTGGGGTGCTGTGTTCTCAGTAGGCTCAGAAGGAGTTACCTGTCCCTTGTGTCCTTCCGATGATGTTGACTTTGGTTATTTAGTCACACTGGCATTGGCCAAGTTTCTCTTTGGTAATGTCACTTTGTAAAATAACATCACATTACTTGGCAACATTATTTGCTAATTAATAAGCACCTGTGAGGAGATGCTTCTAGATTATAAATATAGCTCGCAGACCTCATCCGCTAGTCTTATCCACTGGTTGACTTGAATCTATTGGGATGCTGATAGTCGTCAAACCCTTTTTTTCTTGTCCATACATCATTCTTTTGTTTATTGGGTTTCTACTGTAAGCAAGAGCTTTCTTGCTAGTTTATATATTTTGTTTCATTTTTAATGTTTTGATTTGTGTGTGTGTGGTGTGAGTGTGTGTGTGTGTAGCATATATGCATGTGTGTGCAGGTATGTACCCCCAAGGCAAGAGGACATCAGGTAGCTTTGTCTGTCCTTGTTTACCTTAGTCTCTTGAAACAGGGTCTCTTATTAACATGAGGTTAGCCTAGCAGCCAGCAAGCCCCCAGGACTCTCCGGTCTTCACGCCTCCCAGGGCCTGGCCATGTCTGGCTTTTTTTACATGGAATCTGGACTCAGGACCTCATGCATACACAACAAGCGTGTTTACCTTCTGAGCCATCTCTCCAGGGCCCTTGTTGGGTTTTAAAAACAAAATCATCCGTATAAAAGTAGTCATCTTAATCAGTGAACCTGAAGGGCTCCTGTCACAGGAGGGCCGTTTGCCTTGATCCCTGGGTAAGGATGAATGTCTCGAGGCTGTTCTGTAAGTGGCAGTGTAGAGGGTCACTTTTCGCCATGTAAGTTGTACCAGAGTTCTAGGCAGGGTTAAGGGGAATCTCACCAACCTCTTAGACCACAGATGGGTTGTAGAGGGCACCAGGAAAAGAATCTGTCTGGCTTCAAGATCTAAGAATCTAAGCATGGACAGTGGGTATATGTGTCTTTATGACTCCGTACCGTGGACCTCTGATCCTGGAAACAGTGGCAGGCTAGGATCAAAAATACTGATTTGTTTGAACAGTACCCAACACTCCCAACTAGACTCACAGAAGGACCTTCCCAAGTTACACTTTGCTGTCCTTGGATACCACATCAAATCGAGCCCTGGACATCTGCACTTAAGAATGAAGAGGCAAGTTGGGCAAGGTGGCACACGCCTTTAATTCCAGCACTTGGGAGGCAGAGGCAGAAGCAGGCAGATCTCTGTGAGTTCGAGGCCAGGCTGGTCTACAAAGTCAGTTCCAGGAAAGCCAGAGCTACACAGAGAAACTCTCTCTCTCTCTCACACACACACACACACACACACACACGCACACGCACACGCACACGCACAAGCACACGCACACGCACACGCACACACACACCGACAAAATGAAGAGGCAAATCTAGAGTGATACCTCAGTTGTTAAGAGCACATGTTCTTGCAGACTGGGGTTGAGTTCCTAGCACCCACATTGGGGCTCACAGTCATTCACAATTCCAATTCCATTTCCAGGGAATCTGAGTCCCTCTACTGACCTTTGTGAGCACCAGGCACATATGGTGTACATGCACACAGGCAGGCATAACACTTGTAGGCATAAGATAAAACAAACCTGTAAAAAAGAAAAAGAACAAGGAGAGCATGTTAGGAAGAGATACTAATGTGTTTTCTGTTGTAATGCTTTAGTGGTTTCATTTGGCAGTGATTGGTAATCCTACTGCTAACCATGCAGTCCTTACTTCAAGCTTTTGGAAATATGCAACATTTATGAAGCAGGCCAGCCACGCCCTTTGCCACATTACTTCTTAAATGAGTCTGCTGAGAGTCAAAGTTACTCTTGTTGACAATGTCCCAGGAGCTCTGTTATTGGCCTGGCCACCAGGAGGCTCTCAGATCTGCCTCTTGAATATGCAGGGTGGAGAGGAACATAGTTCACAGATTTCCTGATTTGGAAGCTGTGAGTGTGGTGACCCTTGAGTCCTTTTATACAGAGATCATCCGCCTGGATCAGGGAGTCACACGAAACTCACAGAACAGCTGTCTGGGAGCCCTGACCTGGCCAGCGGGGACCTTTCCACTGAGCTGTAACATTTCAATTTCTGTAAATATTTATTGGCAGCTAGCAGCAGAACAGATGCTATGTGATGCGAGTTTGGGAAATCCAAATGTTACCTGCCTTCAAAAGGTGGACTGCCTACTTGAAATTCAACCAACATTTGTGGATGAAAAGCCGCAGAGAGCAAAGAGCCCAAGGGCTGGCATCACCGGGCTTGTGTTTGTACCCAAAGGCCAGCCACTTAAGGCATCTGCCTGTCCCCTCGGTGTCTTGGTGTCCTCTTAATAAGTGGAAAACAGCCGTTCTCACCACGTGGGTGTCTCCGGAAGATGAAAAGCAAAAGAAAGCTCTCTGGAGAGTCTGGGAGAGAGAGAGAGAGAGAGAGAGAGAGAGAGAGAGAGAGAGAGAGAGAGAGAGAGAGAGAGAGAGAGCAGAATGAGCAGTAGCCGGGTGTGGAGAGCCTCCTGAAAACAGGGCATGCGCACCGGCACGACTTCCCACCAGCCTGTGAACCCCCTGTCACTCTGCCCTTACGGAGGTGGGGGGTTTGCTGGTGGTTGGTGGGGAATCAGACAGAGGAGCAACACCCTTTGCCCTGGCCTTCTGGCTGTGGGCTGGATGCTGCGTCCTGACACAGACGGCCCTGTGGTGTCAGGACCATTGATCAAGAAGGGAGAAGGAATACTCAGACACCCACAAACCCCTAACAACCATGTTTTACCTCTGAATAGTCCTCTCTAACTTCCCCAAATGCTTTCCATCGACCATCTTCAATCCATTCTGCTCCAAAGAGGATTTGTTGTTTTTGAGTCCACAGAAATTATTTCCTTCAGGGCCTTTTCTGCCAGAAACCTTCAAATGACCTAAACCACAACAAAATGAATGCCCCACACAGTGTCTGTTTTATCCCAGGCGAAGGATAGGACAACTTCTTTGGCCTTCTCTCTGTTTGAGGCTTCGCAAGATGGCCCTGCAGGAACCCAGTGCCTTTTAGTTCTTGCTAGTTTGTTTTATGAGTTAGAGGACTACTTCCTGTTATGAATTATGCTTGCAATGGGAAACCCCCAGCTGGCCAGTCCAGGGTCCTCCACTTGTGGAGGGAACCATGCTGTCAGGCTGGGCAGATGCAGCGGTATGGAGGCGGGGCGGTGGGTGGACATTCACACCCCAGACGCAAGATCTGTGTGGAAATGGTTTACTATAATAGAGAGACAAAGAGAAGATAGGAAAGAAGAGAGAGAAAGAGAGGGGGATGAGGGGTGTACACTTTGTGGGAGTGGAGGGAGAGGGAAGGAGGGAGGGGGGAGAGAGAGAGAGAGAGAAAGGGGCTGAGTTTTTCCTTAAGAAGAGGTTTCTATGCCAGGACGCCAGGACGCAGGGCAACGCCAAGGGGCAGGTCAGAATATTAGCACTTCCTGGTTTTCATACTACTTTGAATGCTTCCGAATCACTCTGGGGTAACTCAGGAGCCACTGAGATAGGATCCTGAGAGCCAGTCATCCATTCCTACAGCCTCTGGAGCATGTGTGGGTGCTTGTACCCCAGTTACCCTGTCTAAGGAACAAGGTGGTGGGGCCTGACTGCTGAAACTCAAGGAAGTCTGGCTATCCTGTTGAGGGTTTCCTTCCAGAAGCCCAAATGTTGATCCCCGGCACATCCCTCTTCCATCTCTTCCAGTTTGGCTCAGGGGTGCCCATATGAATATGGGTTGTACTTAATATGTACATTATATTCCTTCTCAGAACAAGGCTATTTCCAAACACTAAGTGCAAATAATTATTCAAGAAACACTGCAAAAACAGCCCTGCCGGAAAACTATACAATACGAAATCTATTTTAGATGCTTTTACTAAAATCAGAAAATTTAGGGCTAGGGAAGCAGGTGCTGTATTCTTTTCATGTGCTAAATGCCTGTACACCCACAGGGCAGGGTGAGGGCGGAGACTCGGGGGCAGCCTGATTAGTTCCGAATAGAAGAGAGTGGGTAGAGTTGTTGGAAACTGCATTTTCAGCTCCAAGTCAAAATGCCTTAGATGCAAGCAGCTCTGACCAAGGCAAGCATGAAAGGACTTCTCTCTTTTAAAAAAAAAAGTGTGTGTGTGTGTGTGTGTGTGTGTGTGTGTGGCATTTTGCCATACAAAACATGGCAGACTTTTATTCTTTACCCCTAAGATAACAAAGGAAAAGAGCCATGTATGTGGGAGTGCCCAAGCAGACTAGAAGAGGGCATCAGATCTTCTGGAGTGGAGTTATAAGCAGTTGCAAGCCACCCAAACACGGGTGTGAAGAACCGAACTGAGGCCCTCTGGAAAAGCATTAAGTGCTCTTAACCACTAAGCCATCTTTCCAGTGCTTTTCATTCCCTTTTCTTTCTCTACCTCTTCTTTCTTCTGGTTCTGAAATGTGTAGGAAGTGTAATTGTGAGCAATTGAATTAGCACCTCCTGGGGTCTCAGCCCCAGCCTGTGAGTGTGACCTTGGCAAGAGTTTCCGTGATAAAACAACACCAGCATGAGTTGACTGGCCACACCTGAGGTGTGGAGGGCCTCTTAGCCACCTTGGAAGAGTCGTCTTGGAACAAAAAGGCACCTGCTGAGTTCAGCTCTATTTGTATCCTGTGTTTTATGCTGAGTCACTAGACTCGGGTGAAGGGGCCCATGAGGAACAATAACACTGATAAGAACTAGAGCTGCCATTTTCCAGAATTTTCTGAGACAGATACTTCACAGACTATCTTATTTACTTCACAACAGTCCAGCAAAGTGAATAACACTATGCCAGTTTCCCAGTTGAGTTTTGTAAGATTCTGTTCCCTATGGAAGGTCAGTCACCTGGGAAGAGGCAGAGCCAGCATTTATACCCAGCACTGACTGACTCTTAGTCCCAGTTTCACTCTGCACTCCACCCTGGTACCCTTTCCACCCTTAGCCGCATTGCAAGATGAGTGCTGTCCTGATCAACACAGCAGAGCTCAGCTGAGCATATCTTCGTATTTCAAATTCTTAGAAACAAAGAATAATGTCACGGTCACACAAAGGAACACCAACAGTGAAAGGAGCTTGGCAAGGCAATTCCTTTTGTAAAACAGACGTGCCTAGACCCAAACTGGTCTAGCAAGTACACTTGGCCAAGATGGCTTCTTTCTGTTCTGCCTGACAGAGGTGGTGACTTTGTCTCATCTCATTGGTGGGAGCTCAGCTCCACAATCTGATGTGATTGGCTGATGGGCAGAATAAGCACAGGGAAGGTTCAGAAAGTATGAGTCCTTGCTGGGATAGTTATCTTTGACAATTTTCTTTTCTCACAACATGAATGACCCAATGGGGACCACTTTGTATAACATCTGGCACTTTCCACTCAGTGATAAGTTTGTAAGACTCTATGTCATTGACTATGGTTAGGCCTCATTCATATCTTTGCTATACAGAGTACCACTGCATGGCCACCTCACTTCATCTATTCTAACTTTGGTGGACACTGAATGGTTTCTAGATCTTGACTATTAAAAAAAGTGTTATTATGTACATATAAAGTTTTTAAGGTTGTAGATAAAATAGCTTATGGGGAAATCACATCTGTAAGTCATGAGAGTCTTCAGGATTTTCTTTCCACAAACCTCCTGTCTTTTGCTTCTCTTCCACTTCCTCCCTTCTGTCATAAGTGTTTACAGTTTCATCAGTAATAATAATGTTTGCTGAAGGTTTTTTGGTGGGCCCCTTTTATCAGAATAAGATACCCCCCTCTTCTGAGCTAGCTAATTTTTAGAAGTCATAAATAGGCATTTTGAATTTCATCGAATGTGTTTCTTCCATTGAAATAACCATATTGCTTTTGTTCTTTTAATATGCTAATGGACTGAATGATAATTACAGATTTTCTAAAGTTAAGCCTTATATTCTTGGAATAAACTCAGCTTAGAGGCACAGTATTATCTTTTTTCATTAAGAACAGGATTCACTTTGCTGATGTTTGTGTAGGATTATTGCCTTTGCATTCATGAATGAAGACTTCATTATGGTTTTCTATTCTTATTGTAATTTTGAGTTTTAGTATCAAAGGTACAGCAAGCTCAGAGAATAAGTTTCAAAGTATTCTTTTTCATTTATTTTCCCTCAAAGAGTTTGCGTATGATTCAGATGTAGCCTTTGAATGCTTAGATGAACTTACTACCTATAAACTCCTCTGTGCGTGGTGATTCTGTTTGGGGGAAAATTAAACAATCGATCCACTTGTTTAAATGGTTATGGGCTATTTGCATTTTGTAAAAAAAATGAGTTTGTTATTTTTTAAGGGAGGCTGGAGCTGGCAAGAGAGCTCAGTCGCTTGCTGCTGCTAAGCCTAATAACCCAAGTTCTATTCCTGGACCTGAAGTTGTCCTCTGACCTCCACACATGCAACACAAAATAAATAAGTAAACTCAAGGGATGTCTTCATTTCTTCTAAGCTTAAGCTGTTCGTGCATGGTTTGGCATGTAATTGTTATAGCACACTCTTGTCTTCTCACTCCCTGATGGATCGATCTCTCATCATATCCCTGTTTTCACTCTTAGTATTATTTGTGAATCTTTCCTGAACATTCCTGATAGAGTGTACTGTATCTACCTGTGTGTCAAAGACTGAATGTTTGGATTCATTAATCACTTTTATTATGCTGAGTTTCTCATTTTATTAATTTCTGTGTTTATGGTTATCTTTTTCCTACTCTCATGAATTTATTCCATCATTTTTCTAATTTCTTAAATTGAGTGCTTAGCTTGCTGATGTTCAGCTTTTCTTCTCCTGTGTTAATAAATATTTGGCTCTCTCTGTTTCTCTCATATAATCGTTTCTATTCCAAGCTGTGCACCTCAGCATGTGGTATATTTGTTATTGTTCAGTCCTAAATATTTTCACATTTCTGCTGTGAAATCTTTTTTCATCTGCAAAGAACTTAAGATATTTTAAAATCTAGGCATATAGTCTTGAGTTCCAAATTATTTGCATTGTAAGGAGAGCACTGATTTATATGATACTGGACAATTGCAGATTTGAGCACTTCTCTTAGGACTAGTCTTTAGTGAATTTCTGTAAATAGCCCATTGCTGAATCTATACATGTCCGATAAACCACACTTGCTAATCACACTTTTTATGTTCTGGATACTTTGCCTGTCATCAAATAAAGAGGACCTTTGAACGTTAAACTCTGGCAGTGAGGTTAATTTCCCTGTGGGTTCTATCAGTTTTGCTTTATGGGGATGTAAGGCCTTCAGGATTGCTTTATTTCCTAGATGAATGGAACATTTGGTTATTCGGTAGTGGTCTGTCCCATCTATGTGATGCTTTTCTGTCTTAGTCTATTTGTCCTGACAGTAAAGACTCGCGTTCTCTGGGCTAATGTTTGCTTTGTGCATCTCGTACTTGCTTCAGTTCCTGGTCTAAATGTGTCCCCTGTGAATAGCATATCACTGAATTTTAAAAATACCTAGTGTGGCCATCTCTGCCTGTTATCTGAGAGTCCTTTATCATTTACTGTTGTGACTGACAGCTCTCTTTTCCTTTGTAGCATGTACTATTTTTGGCATATTATCCCATTAAAAAAACTTTATTTATTTATTTTTTTTTACTCCTTGGCTATTAAAACTTTGCATTTTTGCTATTTCTTCTACTTATTTGGAAGTTACATTGAACTTTTTCTCTGGTTTCATGGCTCCCCTTCAAAGGTTACACACAAACTGATTATACTTTAACATTAGTTCCCCAGCGCTCTGCTAAGCAACAACCCCTTCTTCTCCCAATGTTCATCTTCTGTCATTTTGTTTGGTTTTCCCTTTAAACATTTTTTATTTTCATAAAGTAGACCTGGAAATTAGATCTGAACTTTTCTGTAGACAAGGTTGTTAATATTTACCTGATTTTCATGAGTTGCAGACATTTCCCCTACCCCCACGACCATTTTTCTTTGTCCTTTTAGAACTGCTGTCTGCGTTTCCCTGAAAATGTTTTTATTTCCCTCTCCCAGGTGGAGCTGTTTTTGCTGGGTGGACAGTTGTAGAATGGCTGTTATTTTCTCTTGGCTTTGAGAGAGTAATGCTCTGCTGTCTCCTTGGTTCTGACTTTCTGCTGAGAAAGTTGCTTCCAGGGAAATTGTTTTCTTGGTAAGTGATGCATTTTCTTCTATAACACTTTACCCTTTTCTGTCCATTTGTAGTGTTCAACGTGTTATACCTTCCCTTCCCTCCCTCCCTTCCTCTCCTTCCCTCCCTCCCTTCTACTCTTTCCTCTTCTCTCTTTCTCATTCTCCTCCCCTTCCTCTCTCTCTCCCTCTCCCTCTCTCTCTGCCTCTTTAGAGTCTAATGTAGTTCAGCCTCAAACTCACTATGTAGCAAGATTTACCTCGAACTTCAGATCTTATTGCCTCCACCTCCCAAGTGCTGGGGTTACAGATGTGTACCACCACACCCGGCTAATGTGGCACTGAGTTTTGAATCCAGAACTTGGTGCATGTTAGTCAAGCACTCTACTAACTGACACTCCTCAGTCCTTCTAGACTTAGGTTTCCTTCCGTTGTAGTGTTTGGAGACTGTTGTATTTAACATGTCACTGCATACACCTTTCCAAAGTTCTTGAAAATGATCTTTTAATTTTCCTTCTCCTCCATTTTCTCTATTCCCCATTCTGGACTCCGATTGGCTATTGCAACATCTCTCTTTATTTTCCTTATGTATTGACCTGTTCTTCTCACTTTATATCTTGTTTCTCTGGGTTCTATTCAGAGAAATTCTTCATGTTCTTCAGATCTGTCTTCCCATTCACTAATGCTCTCTTCAATTGTGTCTAATATACTATTCACCCTGCCCTCCAGGTATGTCTAATAGCAAAAAAATATATATTTGCTTTTATTTTTCTATATTTTTAAAACCTACTTTTTATATGTCTCCATCTTTTTCCTTTTATGTTGGATTTTCTCTATTCTGATTTGATAATTCTGATATTTCAAACTAGGATGAGTCCTCATCTATTTTGTCTCTATCACTCATGACCTTTTCATTAACAAACTTGTGAGTTCATAGTTGACCCAATCTGTTGAAAATCTGAGAGCTTATTCTAGGGTTGCTGTCTCCAGAATGGATCTGTGTTTGATTCTGTAAGCCTGGACTTGGGCATCTCTTCCCAGGGCCTCTGTTCACCTGGGAATTTCAGCATCAACTTCTGCCTTTTGCTGTGTTATTATCTGGAATTATTCTCAAAGAATTCTGCCTTTACATTTCCAGACTCAGGTGTTCCCTGGGAAGCTTTCCTTAGGTCTGTAATATCAGCAGTATAGTTAATGAATGAAGAAACTGTTCTGAAGGGAGATACATTGTCATCTGCACTGTCAGAAGTTGGAGTCTGGACATGTTTTCACATTAGCGAAGGGGAAAAAAAGTATGGGAGTCCAAGAAAAAAGGGAAACACTTCATTTCTCCAAGTCAGTTCTAAACTGATGCTAGATATTGTTTGAGGATTGCACTTTTCTTTGTTACCACTGTTCTGTGGCTAGTTCATGGGCCTGAAGCTTGTCTAGTATCTCTCAGCCAATTTAACATCCCTTAAATACTCTTCCCAACGCTACACCATTCTGATGAGAATCCCAGAAGGCCCAGTGTCAAGGCTGGGACAGTTACAGTCCTGTGCCTGGAGTGCTAATGACCCACATTTGCAAAAATCCAAGTCTTTTCTGAACTTTTCCATAGTGAAGGCGTGGAAGTCTTCGTTTGGGTTACAAATGATATGCATAAAAGCCTAAAGCTTTTGGTGGCCATTTCCCTACTATAAGGAAACGGCCTGTATTAAGGTCTGATTAATATTTGATTCTGAGCTGAGCCATTCATGACATGACTCTGAAGGTAAGTCACTGGCCACAGGTACGTCCACACTGCTGGAGGAGGAATGTGACACCACCAGGACCTAAGTCCCCCATCCAAATGTCACCTGCAAGGCAGTGAAAGACTTGGGAGTTGTAGGAATTAGCATCACTCACCCAATACAGATGACAGTTACACCAATGGGAGAAGTAAGATTCAGAAGTTTTTGGAGTGGGTCCTCTGATTTTTAGACAATTAATTCACCTCTACATCACCTCAAAAATATCAACTTGCCGGTACATCCCTGACCCACCAGCTCCTTTGAGTCTGAACATCTGTCATATCAAAGTGAAACAATAACTCTTTTTGAAACACAGGGAAATTATCTGGAAATAGAACTATTCTGTTTCAAGAGCTATTAAAAGAGAAATGGTTCTGGTTTTAACCAGACATAAAATTGGAAAATACCCAGCGCTCTCTGAATTTTTTTTTTAAAGACAAAAATCCACTGGCAAAGGCTTGATGTCTCAAAAATAATTCTAAAAGCCTGTTGTTGGAAGACTTGATTATGTAAGATACACAAAAGGAGGCAAGTTCTGCCTCTGATCATTTCCGGGATGGACCAGTACCTACAGCGCAGTCTCCATCTTCAGGCCAGCCTTGACTGTTTTGTAAAGTGCATGGTGACACTCCCTCCTAGAAGGAGGAGGCAGGAGGGTTTCTGGACCTCACTTGAGTATTCAGCCTCCTCTCCCTTACCCCGTTTGTGTGCAATTTATCCTAAGGGAGGACCTAGAGTATGTAGGGTAGGAGAAACTAAGGGAAGGAGACTTCACCTATGCAGCCTTGGGGAGGCCACTGTCCATGCTGGGTGAAGACTTGTCAGTGTGGCTGCTGTGGGGTCACCCATGCCCCTGTTAGTGTAACCCTTGCCACGCTCCACAAACAACCCCAATAAACTCGCTGGTTTCCCAGGGTGAAGTTCAGTGGAATTAAACCGTAGTTTGTCATTGAGGCCTTACGAAGGGAGGATCGGTATTGTTTATATCCCCACCTCTTCTAGGGAAAGAATCTTAAGAGGTAAAATCACCATGCCTCTCCCCACCATGAAGGACCGCAGCAGAGTCCGAATGTCTGTGAGAACACCAGTAAGTCTGTAGAAGGAATCTTAAAAGTTCTTATTAATAAAATCAAACCTGTGAGCCAGGTATTGGGATGAAGCTGGAAGATCAGAGATACAGAACAAGCCACAGCTAACCTCACCTCGCCGGATCCTCAGCTGGTCTTGTCTCCTCAGACTGGAGGCCTCTGAGTCCTCATCTGAATGAATCTCAGCTGAACTGCTGCTCCAAAGCCTGAAAGCTTAACCAGGCCAAATGCTTAACCAGCCAAATGCTGCTAGTTTCTGGTCCTCACGCCTTATATACCTTTCTGCTTTCTACTATCACTCCCTAGGATTAAAGGCTCTCTTTCTGGGATTAAAGGCATGTGTCACCATGTCTGGCTGTTTCCAATGTGGCCTTGAACTCACAGAGATCCAGAGAGATTTCTACCTCTGAAATGCTAGGATTAAAGGCATGTGCTATCACTGCCTATCCTAAGTATCTAGTGGTTATTCTGTTCTATGACCCCAGATAAGTTTATTAAGGTACACAATATTTTGGGGAACACAATACCACCACACCAGGCTCGATGTTGAACTGACTCAGTACAGTCGGAAGTGAAACATATCACAAACTGAAAGCCAAATCTCTTCTTCAAAATTGAAACTATCACTTTAAGTTGAATTAACAGTCATTTCAGTCTTTAAAGTTCTAGTGTAAAAGGCATGTGTATTCTAATATGTGAGAAGTGTTAGGTTATTCATCTTTCCCAAATTCTACTGTGCTTACAGATCACACACACACACACACACACACACACACACACACACACACACACACACACACACACACACACACACTGCAATGCTATTAGTTGAACTCTTTGCCTTACACATGCTAGGCAAGTTCTTGACACTAAGCTACATCCCTGGTCCCCAAATCAGATTTTAACTGTTAAAATTTGGCCAGCATCAGACTCAAAGGAATATTTCAAAATAAAAACTATCACAGAGTCCCCATCATGCTCTACATTCCTTTCACATGTTCACCTGTTTAAACATCACAACCCTAAAAGTTGTGTGCTTAGGTCCTCTGATTGTGTGAAGAAACTGATACATAGAAGAAAGAAAGGGAGGAAGGAAAGGAGGGGGAGGGAGGGGGAGAGGGAGGGAGGGAGGGAGGAAGGGAGGGAGGGAGGGAGGGAGGAAGGAAGGAAGGAAGGAAGGAAGGAAGGAAGGAAGGAAGGAAGGAAGGAAGGAAGGAAGGAAGGAAGGAAAGGTTCCTTTGGGCTCCCAGATTGAGAAAGTACCTCATGATTGAGGGATTGTGGGCAGGTGGCAGGAGCATGTGGGGTCTACAGTCAAGAAGCAGAGGAAGATGAGTGTTGGTACTCAGGTAGCTTTCTGCCTCTCCCCTTTGGCTCAGTTCAGGGCACGAGCCCACACCGCTGCCTACACCAGGGTACAAGAATTGCCTCTGTGGAAGCACCCACATGCTTCCTGAGTGGTTCTAAATGAAGTCGAATTAACAATGGGGATTACTCCTCCCCGGTGGGTTAAGAACCTTGCCCAAGATCACTCACTGGGTTCGGGGGTTAAAGCTTCACTTTGACCGAGGGCAGTTTCGTTTCAGAGCCAGTATCCTAACCACTAAGTTGATTTAAAAAAAAAAAAAAAAAAGGCTAAGCAAGATTCAAAAATGGATGCAGGGTTCATAAGAACTGGGTTCAAATCCCCTCTCTACCACCTAAAGAAATAACAAAAAAGTTCTGTCCAACCTGACTGCTATGCTGCTGTCCCTTATCTATGAAAGACCATAATAATGCACATGCCATAGAAAAGCAATACAGCTAAACAGACAAATGCCTGGACATACGAAGCCTTTGATAAGGCTTGGCTATTGGAGGGTAGGATACACCAACCCCATTCATTTGAATCTGATATAAACTTACATGCAAATGTTTAAGTCTCAAAAACAAGGTTACTACATTTTAATTGAGATTTTTTTTCTCAACACAACTCATTTAAGCCAATTCAATTTTGCAATCAGCTTTCTAAATGACCAAGTTGCTGCTTGCAAATTTTTCTGGTTTTGTTGTTTGTTTGTTTGTTTTGCATTTAATTAACAAAAGATTCCTTATGTTGAGATCAATTGCATTTATTGATCAGGGCTTTGGGCAATAGTCAACATGACCGATTACAGACTCTGTTACTGGGGACTTTACTTGGTAACAATTATTTTCACCAAGCTCACTTTTCCTAGGTCACATTCCACTGATCTAAATATTATTAAGAAGCTTAGATTCCATTATTCCATTTTAGTCAATACCAAAGACTATTGTTTGAGGTCTTAGCAAGGCATGTTTTTTTTGTGTTGATAACATTATTCCAAGTCTAGTTCTTTTCTTTTTCTTTTTTCTTTTTTTTTTTTTTTTTTTTTTACAGTTAAGGTCCTCACCACAACTTGCAAAACATGAGAATTTCAGCTTTATTTTATTCCTCTAATTATTATTTTGAGATCATTTCAATTTCATAGATTTTTTAAATGTATGCATGGGTGTTCATGTGTGTGCACACATGAGCATACAGGTGCCAATGGGGCCCAGAAGAGGGAGCCAAAGACCCTGGAGACCCTGGAGGCCCTGGAGACGGAGTTACACCAGGTTGTAAGCACTAGGTGTGGTGCTGAGAACTAAACTTGGATCCTCTGGGAGATCAGGGATCACTCTCCTCTGCTGAACCATCGCTCCAGGTCTTCATCTGTGTCTTCAGGAATACTTCAGTGAGCTCTTGACCATGTCCTACAGTCCTCCATGTTAACTTCTTCTACATGGTACAAATCACATGTAGAATTGTAGAGTCAAGATTCAGAGCGCCTCTACTTCCTGAGGCATCCCTCCTCAAGTCTCAATTTCACGCTACCTGTGTGTCTCCCTGTCTCTATCCCATCTCGGTCCTTGGAACTCCTAATTGTGTCTCCATTTCTGAAGTCCTGTCACTTCGGCCATGCTCCTGCGGTGGCACCACATACTGTGTAGCCCCTACAGACTGGCTTTTTTCGCTCAGCCTGGTTCTTTCAGACTCATCCATCTTGTTGTGTGTTGGCTACTTTTCATTGATGAGTTCTGCAAGCCCTTTTTGGTCCTACCACAGTCCATTTAACCAGCAACTGGAAAGGAGCTGGGTTGACCTGTTTGGGGCTATTGCAATTGAAGTTATTACAAATATTCCTCTAGAGGCTTCCAGATGCATACAGAGCTTTCTTTCTGACAACTGTTCTACCATGCAGTGGCTGGAGAGCATGGTGAGGTGGTGTTCCTGGAGAGCACAGTGAGGTGGTGTTGCTGGGGAGCATGGTGAGGTGGTGTTGCTGGGGAGCGTGGTGAGGTGGTGTTGCTGGGGAGCGTGGTGAGGTGGTGTTGCTGGGGAACATGGTGAGGTGGTGTTCCTGGGGAGCATGGTGAGGTGGTGTTGCTGGGGAGCGTGGTGAGGTGGTGTTCCTGGGGAGAATGGTGAGGTGGTGTTCCTGGGAGCGTGGTGAGGTGGTGTTCCTGGGGAGCACAGTGAGGTGGTGTTCCTGGGGAGCATGGTGAGGTGGTGTTCCTGGGAAACATGGTGAGGTGGTGTTCCTGGGGAGCATAGTGTGGTGGCTGCATTCTTGGTTTTTGAAGAAAATGCCACTTTATCTTCAGAGTGGTTCACTCATTTTACATTCCCACCAGCAGCGTGTGAGTGGCCCGTGTCTCTGCTTCTTCACCAGTATTTGATGCTGCCACTGTGTCTTATTTTAGTTACGTTGTTTGACAAATTATATGATCTTAGTGTGGCTTCTTTTGAAGTTTTTTTTTTTTAAATAAATTCTTTCAGAATTTTATATATAATGTAATGGGATCATATTCGCTCTCATTTTCCCCCTAATTCCGTCCCGATACATCCCCCCTCCAACTGACCCCAGTTTTATGTCTTCTTCTTATTAACCATTTACTGCAATTTGTGCTGCCCAAATATTCCCAAGTGTGGTGCCATCCACTGGATCATGGTCACTGTACTAGAAGCCACACCCTTAAAGAAAACCGACTCTCTCCTTGAGAAGCCATCAGCTTTCCATTGTTCCTCACTAAGGGTCAAGGACTCATAAACCCCTTCCCATGCCATGCTAGAGTGTTGACTGGCTTGATCTTGTGCAGATCTTAAACAGGCACAGTGGCTGTGAGTTCATGAATACAGCAGTCCTGTCCCATCCAGAAGACACTGTTCTGCTCTGGTCCTCTGACTCTTAGAAGCTTTCTGACTCCCTTTTACACTGTAGTCCATGAGTCTTGGGAAGGGGGAATGAGACCGATGCAACATTTGCAGCTGAGCCCTCCACCCACATGTCTTCTCTTTATTTTGACCAGTTGTGAGTTTCTACATTAACTACCATCTACCCTACTCCACAAAGATACTTTTCTGATGAGGTCTGAGGGCTGCACTAATCTATGAGTAGAGTGATATGAATTTAGAAGACAATCTAATACTATGTCCATTAGCAAAGTAATAGTAGTTCACCTATGAGCTCCCCAGCCATGTGCTATTGGCCAGATTCACAGCACCGATGTGTTTTCTCCTGTGGATCAGGCCTTAAATCTAATCAGAAAGCAATTGGTTACCCTACCCTCTATAACATTGGCACCACTATTACACCCATGAACATATCTTGCCATACCAGTCATTATTGCAGTTCACAGGGTACATGGTTGGATAAGACTGTTGATCACTTTCCCTCCAGCAGCCTACACATCATCTTCTAGTACTATGAAAGGTAGGCAGTACAGAGGATGTTTCTGATCTGCACCAACTTGATTAATTTTAGAAATATCTTGTCTATACCTACAAAAAAATCTTATTGGGATTTTGACAAGAATTTCAGTAAATCTGCATATTACTTCATGGAGAACTGACATTGAGTGATGGTTAGTTCTAATTGCCAAACTGACATCATCTAGAATCAGCTCAGAAGACAGTCTCAAGGAGATTGTCTAGATCAGATTGCTTGTTGGCATGTCTATAAGGAATTGTCTTGATTACAGGTAGGAAGACTATGTGTGGCACCATTCCTTGGACAAGGGATCTTGAAGTATGTAAGTGCAGAGAAAGTGAGCTGAGCTTAAGCATACATGCACTAGTTCTCTTCTCTCGGTTGTGGATATAATATACCTCACCTCTTTAAGTTTCTGCTACTTTGCTTCCCTACGGTAATGGACTACAGCCCAGAACTGTGAGCTAAAACAAACCCTTCATCTCCTAAATTAATTTTGTCAGAGAATTTTATCACAGCAACAGGAAATGCAAACAAGGCACAGCTGTATTGAGCCTTTTGATAGGGTCTCATCGTGTACTTCTATGATTTATTTCATCAGCTTTTCATAATGTTCAGCAAACAAGTTTTATACGTGTTTTGTTATGTCACGTCAGCATGGACTGGGAGAGTGGAGTCTAAAAAGCGAGGCAGTCTGAAGTCTCATGCGGTAGCCAACTTTATTTGGAGCATCAGACAATTTGTATTCTGGGGCATAAGCAAAGTCACAGGTGCAAAGTTCATATGACTTCAAGCTGCAGACAAACTCAAGCACCTGCATGCTTAGAAATATTTTTTTTTTTAATAATGAAAGTAAGATAATGGGCAATCTGAAGTAAACTCACTTCTATTGACTGTACCTGGAAGGGTCACAAAAACACATTGTAAGAACAAATGCATGTTTAGAAGGAACAGAGATCACAAGACTTTTGCCTTGTTTTCTTGGAGTTTTCACACAAGCTCCATTCTTGGACAGTTAGTGTATACTTCTGGGTATTTCTCATTTTTAGGTAGTTGTAAACAACACTGCATTGGAAATTTCAGTGATGTGCATTTCATTGGTTTATGTGGAACTACTGCCAATCTTTACACATCAATCTTTATCCTAACATGGTGACTTCCTAGTACTTGAACATTTATGTAGACTTTCATAAACGATCAGATTTCTATCAAACTGAGGGGCAGACTTATTTCTTCTTCCCTTCTATCTGTATGCCTTTAATTTTCATTTTTTTCCCTTTCAGCACTGTGGTGCATAAGAGTGGTGAAAATGGACATCTTTACCTTGTGTCTGGTTTGGGGTAAGCATTGAGGCATCCACTGTTGGTATAATGTCAGCTGCAGAGTAGTTTTGTTTGTGTGTATTTAAAGCTAGACCTGAATGTGGCCCCCAGAAGTAATAGTTTATTAAAAGAAATTCCAGGTATGGGATACCTCCTTATGAGTTGTTGTTCAGAAGGGCTCCTGATACCCCCCAAAACAGTACAGGCTATTGCCACTGCTCTTGGTTGCCCACTGGAACTCTGTTGCTGAAGACACCATACTCCCAGGATACAGCATATAGAGATGTTAAGCTAGAGCAGAACTGGAAGCTCTCTCACTGTTGGCTAGCTTTCATGGTGCTGGTGCTATGCAGACTGCTAGGGAGAAAGTCATCAATTGTCTTACCCAACTCTGAACCTTGAGCGCTACAATTCCTGCTAGGCAAAAATGTGTCCACTGGTACAAGAGGGGCAGGACTGTTATGGGGTGTCCTGGCTAGTTTTGTCATCTTGTCACAAGTTAGAGTCATCTGAGAAGAGGAACCTCAACTGAGAAAATGCCTCTGTCAGATTACCTGTGGACAACTCCTTAGAGCAGACATGTCTCATTGTCCAGAAAAGTCTGTTTTCAAAACATTTTAAATGCCGTAGTCTGTAGGTCTTTGAAGTGTTTGAAGATTATCTACCTAATTGAAATATATCTATGTATATCTAGAAAACTTAACTAACATGATTATAAGTTTGATTATCATAGATGACTAATTATTCTGTATTTTAATTATATATTACAATTTTAAATAAGTTACATAAACATAATACTTTAAACAAGAGTAGAAATATATATATTATAACAAAATAACTTTAAATTTGTATCAATCAATAAACAAAAATCCATTGCAATGTAAAACATTTCAAATAAATTGTTGCTCTTTAAAAGTAGATTCAATAATCTACCCTTTTATCCTATTGTATCTATATCCCCTTTTCTTCTTTAGAAAGAAATTGCATTTATAATCAACCCCCTTCAAATAAAAATAAATATTTATAAACAATATTTTGGGAACTTGGGTATAGTTTTTCATACTACTTCCTGCTGATTAGGGGTGCTGGCAACCTTATGAAGATCCTGAGAAAATTCGAGATAATGGTCAAGTCCTGGGAAGACTGGCTATAACCTTCGTTGATTGATAGATAGATACCATCTTCAAGGTTCAGGAGGTCTCACTTGATCAAATCTGATCCATCTTACCTTGGAACAAATCCACAGCCTCTTGCTTCCTGTGGAAACAAAATCAGAGCCTCCTTTCCAAAGCAACATATTCTTAGACCCATATATATATGTTTAACTCAGCAGCCTTTACAATCAAATATCTCTGTCTCTCTCCAGTTAAAAATCCCAAAGACAACACAATTCAGACTCTGTGTAATTTTCACCTTTACATGGCTTAACTTTTATATTGCTTTTACTGTCTCTTTAAAGACTTTATTTTTTAAAACTACTTCATTATATAGCTGCCTATGCTCTTTTTCCTCTCTCTTCCAAGCCTATGTGCATTTTACACATACTGTAAACTGTTTAGAGTTTTATTCCATCTGAATCTGTCTTATTGTGAATCTATAATCCTTCTTTGACCAGGAGAGATTTTAAATTGCTAAGTTTTGTGGCGACTTTGGCTATTGACTCCATGCCCCACCCCCAGCTTCCCAACGTGGTGGAAGTACGTTTACCACCAGCTCTGAGAACCATGCTCTCTGCTGACTCTGGGAAGCAGTGGGTCTATGCCTCCATCCAGTCGCATGTAGCCCAGAAGCCTTTATTTTATTTTATTTTATTTTATTTTATTTTATTTTATTTTATTTTATTTTATTTTATTTTATTTTATTTTTGGTCTATACTAGCAAAAGCTAAATCCACCATGCAGTGCATGGCACAGCTTTGAGACACCTCTGTGTAATGCAGCGGTGATCTGCTGTGTCAAGCCTGCAATGACAAGGCAGCATCTCTGTATCGCAGCTGGCCTGAGAGACACAACTAGGAAGCTGTTTTTAGCTCCATTTTAGAATATTTTTTAAAAGGTTTCTCAGGTTTGGGGTGGAAATTCTTGTTGCTGTGTCTGGGTGCCAAATGCAGCTGGAAGTTTTCCTGTATCCCACCTGGTCCCACAGTGGCTCGGTCCCAAGTAAACACACAGAGGCTCATATTAATTACAAACTGTATGGCCTAATGGCTCAGTCTTCTCACTAGCTAGCTCTTACAAAAACTCAGCCCATTTCTATTAATCTAGGCAATGTCACATGGCTTCATGGCTTACTTGTACCTTCACATCTTGTTTCTCCTGGTGGCAGCTCACAGTGTCTCCCTTCACCCTTTTCTTCCTCTGTCTCTTCAGTTTGAATGTACCTCCTAATTTTATTCTGCCTTGCCATTGACCAAACAGCTTTATTTATCAAACAATCAGAACAATACATATTCACAGTTCACAGAAAGACATCCCATAGCACCAGCCCACTGGGGAAGGTGCTGCCTCTGGGCCTGTCATCCTGAATGGTATAAGAAAGCAGACTGAGAAAGCCATGAGGAACAAGCCAATAAGCAGCACTCCTCTGTGACTTCTGCTTCAGTTCCTGCCTTGAGGTTCCTGCCTTGATTTCTTCTGTCCTGACTTCCTTCAATGATGGACTGAAATGTGAATGTGTAAAATGAAATAAATCTTTTCCTCCTTAAGTTTCTCCTCGTCATGTGTTCTGTCATAGCAATAGAGAGCTAAGACATGGGAGTAAGGAACTGCTTTCTGATTGGATTTTAGACCAGTTCCGCAGTAGGGAAGTCATGCCTTGCCATGTAAGCCTAGTTAAAAGCCCATAACTAGTGAGATTGTAGATGCTAAGAGGAAAACTTAGTACTACTGTTTCGCTGTATGGATGCATTATTAAACTGTCTTCTAAATTTTTTTGTTTATGCCTATAGATTGATTTTGATTTCAGCCTTCATACAGGAGCCTCTTTCTGCAGTGGGCAGTGGGCAGTGCAGAAACTTATAAATGGTCCGAGTGCCGAGAACAGTCACGTGACTGTTGAGTGCTCAGCCCTAAAGGAAACATCCATGCCATTCCCTCCAAGGTTCCAGGAATGTTATGGAAGAGGAGGCGGGAAGAGCCAGAGCAGGGCAGGAGCACTGTGAAAGGCTGTCGTGTCCTTGTCTGGACACGACAAGGCTAGTGCACCCGTGAGCTTGCACACGTTGTGTTACCAGCACAAGAATTGTGCAAGGTTGGGCCTGACAACATTCCGTCATGTGATGGATGGATGACAACTGGTATGACTGGGAGGAGACCCAACCCCGGTGTATTTTCAACTTCTTATTTAATTCCTGATGGCTAAGGATATTGGATTTTTTTCACAGATTTACTGGCCATTTATATTTTTCCTTTTGAAAGCCATTCATTGTTCATATGGACTGGAAGATTTGGCGTGGGTGAGGTTTTTGTTTTTGTTTTTGTTTTTGTTGTTCAAGACACGGTTTCTCTGTGTAGTTTTGGTGCCTTTCCTGGATCTCATTTTGTAGACCAGGCTGGCCTCAAACTCACAGATATCCGCCTAGCTCTGCCTCTCGAGTGCTGGGATTAAAGGCATGCAGAACCGCCGCCCGGCTGGTATGGGTGAGTTTTTAAGAAAGTTCTCTATAGGTTCTTGATACTAATCACTGATCAGCAGTATAGCTAGCCAGATGTTCCCATTTTGTAGGGGAAATTTCACTCTGTTGGTGGCTTCGTTTTCTTACTGTGCTGTTTGTCTTCTCCCATTCTTTTCTGAGCTATCGGAGCCCTTTACAGAAGTCCTTGCCGACACCTGTATCTTGAGCTGTATCACTTGTGGTTTTCTCTAGAAGCTTCAGAGTTTTGAGTCTTATATGAAGGCCTTTGACCCATTTTGAAATGATTTTTGTACAGGGTGAAAGGTAGGGCTCTAATTTTATTGTACTATATGTGCATATCCGGTACCCACCCCCACCCCCTGCCAGTTGTTGAAGAGGTATTTTCTCGACACCTTGGGCACATTTGTTAAAAAGCAGATGACTGTGCTCATGTGTTAATTTCTGTGTCTTCTCTTCCACTGGTCTACCTGTGTTTGTTACTGTCTTTGTTACTATGACTCTGTAGTAAAATTTCAGATCAGATATGATGATAGTCAGCATCACTTTTCTTTAGTTATTTTTGGTCTTCCATATGAACTTCGCGGAGTTTTTCTAGTTCTTTGAAGAATGTTATTGGGATTTGGATGTAGATTGCAGTGAATCTGTAGCTCTCTCACTGAAACACCGCCATCCCTCATCTTCCCACCTTCCAGAACACTTTTTCTCCAGTGTTTTCATTGCAGAGTCTTTCTTGTCCTTGGTTATATTTTTTATTAGCTTTTTTTTTTTTGAGATTATTGTAAATCAATATTTTTTTCTTGATTTCTTTCTCAGTAAATTTATTATTTATATACAGGAAAGCTACTGATTTTTATGATTTTGGTTGTGAGCCTTTAACAGCTGAACCATCTCTCCAGTCCTGATTTTTATATCCTGCTACTTCGTTAAATGTGCTTAGCAGATCTAAGATTTTTTCTGGTGGAATCTTTGGGGTTCTTAGAGGATCGTACCATCTGAAAAGGGGCAATTTTACTTTATCCTTTCCTATTTGTGTCCATTTTATGATTCTTGCCTTATTACTCTAACTGAGTCTTAACTCAGCACATACTTTGAGCCTCTACTCTTACAAGGTCTGGTGAAATTCAGCAGGGACTTTCTCCACCCTGAACTTTTGTTAGAAGACTATCACTTCTTCACTCTTACCACTCATTACAGATCAAGAGCACATTGCTCACTCTGTATGTGTTTGTATAGTGCCTGTAAGTTCCTGTTTCTGTTGATCACCACCTTTATTCCATGATGATGTAAAAAGACTAAGAAATCATTTTAGCTTTGGTATCATATGTTTTGCTTTATAACCTAAAGTATTATTTTAGAGTTAATTCCATGGGCTGCTGGGTACATTGACTGAGAAGTGTTTTGTGGGTATCTCTTGTCCATATGGTCTGTGGGGCACTTTCAGAGGTGTCTTTTAGTCTGGATGTCTTATCTGTTGATGAGAATGGGGTATTAGAACCACAATTTTGTGTCTAGATACTTCTGAACCTTTATGTGCAATGTGTTTTTTATGAAATGGATGCTCCGGTATTTGGCTCATACATCTTTACAATTATTATATCTTTCTGATGGATGGTTTCCATTAGTAATCTTGTAGTGACTATTTTTTTTAATCTCTTCTAATTTTGGCTTGAAGTCTGCTCCATTAAATGCTAAGTGTGGCTATTTTTGCTTGTTCCTGGCTCCCATTATTTGGTGTATTGATTTCCATTCTTCCACTCACAGTCTGGGTGTGTCTTTGCCAGTGGGGTATGTTTCTTGTAGACAACAAGAACTTGGATCTTGGGGGCTTCTTGTGGGTGTGTATAGGGTGCATGTGTGCATACGTGCTTATATGCACACACACACACACACACACACACACACACACACACACACACACACACACACACACACACGAAGGCCAGGGTTAATGCTGAGTACCTCTTGGATTGCTCTTAGCTTCTGTATGGGTCAGGGTGTCTCACTGAACCTGGGACTCAATCACTCGGCTATGCCGCGGGGCTGGCCAGCCCTGAAATCCTCCTGTCTCTGTCTCCCTAGTTTTGCACAACTTCTCCACTAACTTTGAAATATTTGGGGCTATTGTTTTCCTGAGTGCTTTTCCAAGCTGGTCCCTTTTTTGCATTCCTCCTGAGACTCTCAGACCATGAATGCTGGCTCTTCCGTCACAGTTCTGTGAGTGCAGGAGGCTCTTCTCATTTTCAAAAATCAAATATCTCTTATGCCCAGAGTTGCTGGTTTTGTTATTCTGCCTCAGCCACGGCTTCTTCTCTCCGTTCCTTTCGTTCTGCCGATGAAGCCATGCCGTTGATCTTTTGATCTTTGTGACATCGGTTCTCTTCCACCTTGTGGGGTCAAACTCAGGTCCCCAAGCTTGCACAGAAAGGGCCTTCTCATGTGGAGCCATCTGAGAGTTTTGGTTGGTGAAGTTCACCTTCCACTTGCATTTTTATCACTTGATTCTTATCTATACGTTTTATGCCTTTGCTGAGATTTTCTTGCCGATTTTAAGTGTGCTCAAAAATCACTTTTGGAAGCTTTTTTGTTGCTGCTGTTGTTGTTATAACTGCTTATAAATGGGTTTTGGATAACTCCAACATTTCTTTTGGCATATATGAATTCTTTCTCATTCAGTTTGAGATAGTCTTGGTCCTTTGTAGATTGATTTTCAATAAAAACCTGGAAAATTGTTCCTTTAAAAGACTCATTGGACCTTATTTAAAATGTCCTTTGCGTCTGACTTTCTCTGATATCACCCCAGGAAACAAAACATACCATTGCCTCATACTGAGGAGCAGGAGTAAAAATCCACGTTCCCACAAAGCCATTGCCAACCGAAGGGAGTAGAGCTACTCCTCCTTATTGCTGGGAGGGGACAGGAGCCTTGGGCCTCCTCTACACTCTTTCAACTGATACTGTGGCAGACCAGGAGAAGCAGGAGGTCCGCCTTGGTCCCCATATAGCAAGGCGGATGGGTGAGGGATGGGATGTGCAGTCTTGTTTTTGCTAGATGCTAATGAAAGTTTCTACTCTCTTCCAGGCTTCCTGTGATACCACTTAGTGGAAAGTTGAGATATATAGAGTAGTTCAGGTGCTGCTGTGCAGTTACTGACGGCATTGCTAAGACAAGGGAAGGTGCCTCCTTATCACAACCTGGTAAGGGAAGAACACCATTCCCCTGCTCAGTCTCTGCCAGCATGGGCAAAGGTGAAGCCATAGCCTGCCCGTGGAATTTAGCTGGAGTTGTGTAGTTCTGGGGCTTTGGTTGGAGACGCCAGGCTGTGCTGGGACTGCTGTCCGTATTTTAGTATTTCTTCAACTCACAGATCTGGAACATACGAGACAAAATGAGAACTCAAGGAACTCAGGCCCGTGTGGGTGTATTTTGGCTCCTGAAGTCTAGGGCCGGTCTGTCTGTTTGTAGAGTTGTCTCACACAAAACATTTAGGGGTTTTAGTTGTACTTAAAAGATGGGAAAGTCTCCTTCACTCTGTCAGCTCCAGTTTGTGTAGATTATTTTGGCTGGTAGTTTCCACAAAGGTTAGACAAAGGAATGAGTCTGTATTTATTTCTTGGAGCAAAGGACAATGCGGGAGAGGATTTGGAGTGAAAACATCCACTTGATGTCTTCTACTTGGACACTGTACTGACTACAACCTTAAGCAAGAGCATCAGGAAGTATAAGGCCCTGGCCCTGGCCTCAGGTAGCATGTAGTCTGGTTAGGAAGCCAAGATTAAATTTCAAAATGGATGCCCCTTACAGAACATGGCTACTGTGCTCCGGAAGAACCAATTGGGAATGGTGGGCGGAAGTAGCTGGGGAGAAGGCGTTAAACTTGAAGGGGTGGGGTGGACACTGGCAGGTGCCAATATTAAGAGCCACACTATTGAATTACAGAATATTAGATTCTGGGTTACCTTGCCAAACACCTTGCATAGATGATTTCATCTAATTATCCCTCACAGCAATGCCTGGGAAGTATGAGTTACTTCTGATTTTATAGACAAAGAATCAGACTAACAGAAAACCCCAGATTCATGTCAAGGCTGATCTGAAAGATCTAAAACATTAAACTAGATAGCCTACTGCCATGGCTAGAACATGGGATTAACGTGGACATGAACATAGTAATACTGAAACCGAGGCCTGATCTGTGAGTGCTTGCATTTTTGAGCAGGGGTCTCTGTGAGCATGTCTGAGTGCTACAGCAGACCTATTTAAGGGCAGCAGGTGTGGGGGACCGAGGACAGAGGAAGAAAACAGGACAGGGACGAGGGTCTGATTTCCACTATAAAAACAGAATGGATGTCACACTGACATCGGTACGAAATTACTGGTCTGGTTATATTTGATGCTGTTGCACAGTTACTAATAAGACAAAAATCCTCTGATGACACTTACCCTCTTACCTTTTCCCTTCCTTGTTTCAGACAGATCCTGCAACAGGGCTGGTGACATGATGCAGCCGGTAAAGACGTCGCTACTCAGTGATGCAAGCCTGACCACCTGAGCCAAATCCCTGGAATCCACGTAAAGTTGCCCTCTGACCTCCACATGGACACTGTGGGATGTGTGCCCTCCCCCACATACATACAATAACAACAAAAATAACTTTACATCAAGGTTGTTGTTGTTTTTTTTAAAGAAAACATTGTTTTTCAGTAGAAGCTGAGAGACAGGATGGGTTAATTTATATTGCTGCTAGCTCCTTATATTTAAAAAGTCATATTACTGAGTCATGTTTAGTCACTCATTTAGAGCCTAGTTAAGCTAATTAGGCACAATGTGGGTAGACAGAATGACATCACGTGCCTCCTTCAAAAGAGACAGAGAAATAGAAGGGAAGAGAAAGATGCCAATAGAACCTGGATGTGTAAGGCTGGATGGGAGCAACCACCACCACCACCCCCTAGCCCCCATCCCCCCATCCCTCCATCCTCCACCCCTACTCCAAGAAAGACCAGATATATTCTAGTGGTTTATTTCTTTTCTCTTTGAGACAAGGCCTCATTGTGTAGCCCAGGCTGGTCCTGGAACTTACTATGTCACAGCCCAGGCTGGCCTATAGTGCTGGTATTACAGGTGTGTGCTGGCGGGGTTTCACTGAGCTCTTAGATACCATGCCTGTGGTGGGACAGTTGAGACACAGTCCTGGTGGATCATAAACATTTAGTGCCATGAGTAGGGATGTCCAAAGAACTCCTCAGTCTGGGAGGAACTATGGAACCATTTACCAAACAAAACAAAGCAACACACACACACACACACACACAGAGAAAGAGGATCGTGGTTTGCAACTAACACTAGGTTAAAAGAGTCTCTATACTGTAGGCTTTCAAGCTTAAAAGTGTACCACCGACTCTTCAGAAAGGATTAGAATATACAAGATTCCCAAATCTAGTTGCTTAGAAATTCTCCTAGACCACCCTTGCTTTTTACCCTGGAGACTCCTCAGGTCTCTCACCCTCCACATTTTATCTTTCTAAAGCTATAGATTAGGACAAAATTTTACCAAGTCATGTCATAAAAGTACTCCCAATTGTACATTGTATGTGTGTATGTATGTATATGTATTTTGAGACAGGATTTCTTTGTGTAGTTCTGGCTGTCCTGGAGCTCACTCTGTAGACCAGGCTGGCCTCAAATTCACAGTGATCCGCCTGCCTCTGCCTCCCGAGGGCTGGGATTAAAGGTGTGCGCCACTGCCAATTGTACATTCTTTTCTGGCTCCTCTAACTCCAGCCTCATGTGTGCTTCTAGATTCCTTGAAAGGCAAATGAATGTTTTCTGTTTCGCCTCAAAACTCAAAAGCCAAGCAATTTACACAACTGACCCCTCACCCCCATTTTCTCTCCCCAACCCCATCTATACCACCCAAGTGAATCAATGAACTAATTCATGGGAGGAAATTGCAGCTATTTTATATATTTTTTAAAAATCAATGCACGGTTAAAATCAGATTATAAAGCGGAATCACACGGTGACATCTCTGGCTGGCTGCTGGGCTGTTGCCGTCCTCCTCCTGGCTTCTCAGTAGTTTCCACTGGGCTGGTGCATGGGCAGCGGGGTCTCTGCTGCCACGTGGTCAAAGCAGCGGTCTGCCTTGGAGGCTGGGGAAACCTTCTGGAACTCCTGGAAGATGGGGTCTTTCCCTCTGGCCATCTGCTGGGCCCTCTGTTCCTTCTTCTTGATGGCTTCCTTGATGCCCTCAATGTGACTCTTCTCCTCCTTCTCCGCTTTCAGCTTCAAGATCTGATGGTTCTTTTCACGCAGGATGTTCAGCTCCTCCAGGTGCTGCGCCCTGTCGCTGGTGGTTTTGGGCGCCTGACCCCTGGCCTGCCTGATCTTCTGCTCTGCCAGCTCGGCCAGGATCCGCTTGCTCACCTGGCGCTGCTCCTCTGCCTCCTCCGCACGCCACCTCACTCGCTGAGGCTGCTCTGCCTCCCTTTTTGCCTTCCCCTGCTGCTCCCGGTGCCTCTCCTTAGCCAGACTTTCTTGGATGTCCGGGGGATACTGGGAACTCTGCTCCAGCGACAGCTTCCTGAGGAGTTCCTCCGCCTTGGCCTGGCAGTCCATGAGAACCTTGCGTGCCTGGAAGTTGACGAGTGAGCTTAGGTTGCTTTCCTGAACCTTCTTCTGGCTCTCCGCCAGGTGCTGCTGCCTCTTAAGACAGGCTGCCTCCAGCCTCTTCCGCAGCTGCAGCCGGTTCAGGTCCCGCAGACTCTGCAGCACCCTCTCCTGCTCGCGCAGACGCTGCACTTGACACTGTTTGAGGTGCTCGGCTTGTGTTTGCACCCTGTCTAGCTTGTCCAGGCCTCGGTGGTTCTCTGGGTTGTCAGGTGGCACCCGCCACCCACTCTCGCTCTCCGACTGGATAGTGCTCTTCGCCTGATGGTCACGCCGCGGGCCCGGCTGCTCCCGGCCCTGGTGAAGCTGCTCATGGCCCCTCCGTGGCTTGTGCAGTTCCTTCAGTCCTTGCCACTGCTCCTGGCTCTGCTGCAGCAGCAGCCTGCGCTCTCTCTCCAGGGTCAGGTGGACTTTCTGGTCTGAGCGCTTCAGCTCCTCCCAGGCGACTGCGGCCTGTTGCTGCAGCTCTCGCATCTTCTGGGCCTTCTTGAGCCGGCTCAGCACCAGGGCCACGATCTTCTGGTCCCTGGAGGATATCACCGCTTCGTCCAGCTTGCTCTTGAGGACCTGAGCGTGCTGGCTACTCGTCTCTTTGCAGGAGGCGGAGGGCTGGGAGTACTGGTGGGCTAAGGACTCAGTCCGGTCACCACTACCCCTCTTCTGGGTGCACACACAAGTGGGTTGCTTCTCGAACTCTGGGGAGTGCACCGAGGACTTGTCCGTGAGAACCGAGGAAGGGGACCAGAGATCTACAGGTCTGCACACCGGCACTGCCCACCGGTCTCTGTTGTGTGTCTTTTCTAAAAGCAAAGTCCCAGCACTCTGGGGGCTGAAAGCTCCCCCGGGGTATGGCGGGGACGAATCTCCTGGGCCTTCAGAGTAGCGCGGGTAGGGCTGATCCGGCTGCTGCAGCTGCTGCCAGGTGCTGCCGGACTTGGTCGGTGCCTCCCCGCAGGCTTCTTCCAGGCGCCGGCTGACGGACCTGTGCTTCCTGGCGCGGTCCGAGGGTCTCCGGGCCACATGTGTCAAACTGTGGCTTTCTCGTGGAGAGGCGATATAGCCACGCCGGCGGGGCCGCCCCGTGGGCGAACATTTCTGGTGTATCCCGGGCACCCGGGTCTCGGTCTCGGTCTCAGCGCCGGGAGTCCGGGCCCAGGAACTCACGGATGACTCAGGCCAGCCCAGCCGTGCTGAGAACTCCCGCTTTCTACCGGGCGAGGGCTCCCCAAGCTCCCCATAGGACCGTGGGGAGAAGAGGTGGAAGCCGGCCATGCTCTCTTCCCGGCGGGCCCAGAGTCTACACGAAGGTCGGGGGGACCTCCAGGGGGCCACTGAGGACACCCACCCGACTCTCAGGTCCTGGGATCCACATGGCCTGTGACGCTCCCGCCACTTCACAATGCATCCTTTGAAGGCCTTGGTGCACAGGGGCTTTGATGAGATAGGGCAGAGTGGGCGAATAGATGCCTCGGAGAAGCTGCTTGGAAGTCTAGGAAATCAGGGGTGGTATTTGGAAATGAGGATCGTGATGCCACCAGTGTTTTAGCCCCCTGAATTAGTGGGTTTGTGAGAGCCCTTGGGCCAAGGGTACCATGCTAAAAACAGAACACAGTGGGAGGGAGGGCCAAACTGTAGTGTAGAGGACCCAGGGGAGTGCTGGTCCCCAGAGTCACATCTCTTTATTTTTACATTTGTTTTAGTGTGTGTGTGTGTGTGTGTGTGTGTGTGTGTGTGTGTGTTTTATTGTGTATGGACAAGTACAAGCCATGGCTGGCATGTGGGCAGCAGAGGACAACTTGCAGACATCGGTTCTTTACACCATGTGAGTTCCAGGGATGAAACTCAAGCTTGGAGAAAGCTCCCGTTACTGGCCAAGCATCTCCCCTCCCTCCCTATTCCCAATTGGTCCACACAAGGCCTGGAAAGGAAACAGCCTAGGAAGCACGCTGGTCAGGACCTTAGCAAGCCCAAGGGATGCTTCCATGTTAACCTTTGTAAACTTTAAAACAGCAAGAGGCAGTTCGGACTTTCATCTAATGTGCCAGTTACAGCTTTTATCAAAACATGAATTTTGTCCACACTGTTTTGAAATAGCACCCCCCCCCTACGATTTCATTTATTTGCCATTTTTTTTTCTCCACTTTTGTGGGAATCCCTCACCCCGCTCCCCTTGCTGAGAGGCAAATGAGTCCCAGTCTTCCACTTTCAATCCATGTAATGTTGGACAAGTTACTTCCATGATCCTGGAGTTTGGGAAAGCTGGGTGGGCCATGGTGAAGGTTAAGTGAAATGAAATGTGTGGACAGCCTGGCACCATAATGCATTCGATAAATGCTGCCCTACTAAGTTTCCAATTAAAAGTTTTAACACTTAATGTATTAGCTTACAAAAATTCCTGCAGATTTCTAGCTGAAGAAAAGAGTTACTAGATTAATGCAGTTTTACTGAAGTTTGGGTAAAGTGTAGAGAGCAGCAACCCTCGGGGGCTGACACACCAAACTCTGGGATTCTGCCATTTTCCTCATCTAGGGTTGCTATGGTCTGGATGGATGCCCCCAAACTGCATGCTTTGAAATCTAATCACCACCATGATGGCATTAAGAGGTAGAGGCCATTGGCAGAGAGTTGGTCGTGAGGGTGGAACCCTCATAAATGGGATTAGTGCCCTTGTTCCAGAACGTCACTCCAGTTTATGAGAATTGGCCCCAAGATGCTGTGAGATGGAAGGCAGTAGCAAGCATGCCCAGGAGAGCACTGGGTGCCCTTTGTTAGGGACTCGCTGGCAGGTGTGTGGCCCCAGGGAGCCAGATGAACAGCGAATTACCCTTGATTTAGGTTAGGAGACTTAGATAGTGGTCAGGACCAAAAGTGACTTCCCTCAAGTCAGGCAATATCAAGGATGCCAGGAATGTTCCTGGTGCTCAGGATACCAAGATCTGGTTTGTAAAGCTCTTTCTGTTGGCTTATTTGTGAAGATACATCCCACCTCTGGCTCTCGGGCCAAATGTGCCCCTCTAATAGCTATAAATATGGCCCAATATAAAATTGATGACTTACTTAAAAGTTTGGTGTGTGTGTGTGTGTGTGTGTGTGTGTGTGTGTGTGTGTGACTCCATTACTCAGTTCTCGAGTATGAACTTTGTAGATGACAACAGAATGCCACGATGTCAAAAGATGCTTGATAGCTTGAAGACTGTGTGAGGCAGCCAGCCAAGGCCATCCAGGAGCAATGGCTCTCACTCATCGTGACTGTGGTAACCGCACACTGAATCCATACAGCCCTTATGAAAGGGGAGCCAAGGAGATGGTGCCCGCTGCCAAGTCTTATATTCTGAGTTTGATCCCTGGGACCCACTTAGTGGGAGGAAAGAGCCATGTGACTCCTACAAGTTGTGCTCTGGACCTCCATATCCACATTGTGGCACACACACACACACACACACACACACAAGTGTAATAACAAATATAATGTTGAGCACTAAAATCATCTCAGGTCCCTGTGTACTTGTGTGTGTTCATGAATTCGAGTATGCCACAGTGTGCACATGGAGGGCAGAAGGTCAGAGTACACTCACCTATTGAGAAGCAAAGGCCAGCAAGGTGCATTGCCATTTCCTCAGGCTTCTTTATATCTGGGTCACCGGTAGGAAGGCCCAGCCACACCCTCTCTGAGGGAAGGTCTTCCTTTCATAGTTAATCCTTAATGGCTAGCAAATGCCGCATAGACCCAAGACCGATGTCTGGGACAAACTAGTGGAACACAAAAAGGAAGCTTTTTGAGGGGCCTGGTGGGGTGGCTCTAGGCCTTAAAGCACACCACACCCATGTCTCCATATCCCCGCACGATCCCTGGAGGGCCCCAGCTCCCGGTTATGTCAGCACTCCCAGGAGCACATGAAAGAGATGCTTTGTGAACGACAAGTTGCCAAGCATCCCCTCAATGCTGGGACCAACCAATCTCCTTTTTATTTGGTAGTGGAAACCCCAACAGATTGCATTGTGTCTCAGAATGTGTCCTTCTGCCAAAGGAAGACCTAGGCCTGCCTTCTTAATTTGCTGGAGGGTTGAAAAATATGCTCTGACCCCACAAGTGAATCCATGGGATGGAGGTGTGCTCTTTGTGCTTATGGGTCCCATGGAAACTTGAAAACTTTCTCTCTCTCTCTCTCTCTCTCTCTCTCTCTCTCTCTCTCTCTCTCTCTCTCTCTCTCTCTGCCTAGCTCTTAATGCTTGGTAAGCTAAAGGGGAGAAATTAGTTAGATACTCATGTAGTATGAGCACTTGAACACAGATTGTTCAAATGGACATGTGCTTAAGTATAAAATATATAATCCTGTGGGCTGGAGAGATGGCTCAGCAGTTAAGAGCGCTTTCTGCTCTTGTAGAGGACCTGAGTGTTGTTCTTAGCAGCCATGGTGGGCAACTCACACCTATCACCAGCTCCAGGGGATCTGACGTCCTTTTGGACTCCACTGGCACACACTTGGTATACACAATAAAAAGAATAAATCTTGTAAAATGAAATACAACCAAATACAAGCAATATATATATATATTGCAATCTAAAAATGTAACACAAAGAATAGCCCAATCTATTAATGCTTTTTATTTTACACTGGTTACATTTAAAATGATGGTATTTCAAGCCCGTCAGACTAAATGCAATATATTATCAAAATTAATTTCATGCTTCTTGTTTTGATATGAACTAGGAGATTTAAATTTTCATATATGTAGATGTAATATACATTATGGTATGCTTATTTTGTGTGAAAGAGATGTTTAAAGTTTAACTGACACATAAAAATTACAAATTCATGTAAAAATTACAAATTCATGGGATGCTGTGTAATATTTTGATATATTCATGCATCATGGGATGTTTAGATCAGGATAAACAAATATGTCTCCTCAAACATTTATCACGCCTTGGTTGTGGAACTTGTGAGATCTCTTTGTCTCCCTTTCTGACGTGTATGGCACCCAACTGTTAGCTATAGTCACCTACTGTTTGTGGCTCTGGAGAGCCTTTGCTGTCCCATGGCTGTTACTTAGCATCCATTGATCAACCTCTCTCCGTCCTGATCTGTTTCTATTGGGCAGAACTGCTCTAAATACTGAAAGATTCCCAGTGCTCAGGCTGTAAATAAAAGCTTTCAGTACATAGGCAATTTTTATTTTATATAAATGTATTGCTTTGAAATCTGTTTTCTTTGTGGTGTGTGTGTGTGTGTGTGTGTGTGTGTGTGTGTGTGTGTACACGTATACAGTGGCGTACATGTGAAGGTCAGAGAACAAACCTAGGTATCATTCCTCAGGCACTCTTAATTTCTCATCTGAGACAAGGTCTCTCCCTGGCCAGAAATTTGTCCAGCTAGGCTAGTAGAGCTGGTCTTTGAGCCTCTGAATCCACCTGCCTCCAGCTTTTACCTCTCCATCACTGGGATTACAGGGGCACACTGCCAAACATGGCTTTTTATGTATGGACTGGGGATCTAAACTGAGGTCCTCACATCTCCAAGGCAAATACCTTCCTGACTGAGCCATCCCCCCAGACCCCAAAGTCGCCTTTTCTAAGAGGATAAAATATAAGTCAGAAGGATTTTTGGTTTTGTTTGTTTGTTTATTGTTAATCCCTGGATGGTAGAGCAAATTATAAATTTCAAAATTCAGCTTTATGATATACTGTTTATGACCCAGAATTCAGGTTCTTTATGCCCCACCTCCACGGTTTCCCTAATACACAGGAAAACACATGGCCCCAAGCAACAATACCTAAAAACACAGGCCTGACCCACTCTCTCTGTGTGCCTGTGATGAACAGTGAACTCACTCAAGACATCAGCAACACAGAACAATAAAAAAAAAAAAAAAAAAAGCATACAAATACTCAGGGAGAAAAGTGAAAAACAACTTAGGATGTATTTATGCTAATAGAGCACTAAGCATGAACATTCTAGCCTGTAAACAACTTCTTCTTCCTTAAAAAAAAAAAAAAGAAAAGAAAAGAAAATAGCAGGTTAAGAACCTGGAAATAGGCAAGTTAAGTTGCCATGGAAACAATCACAGTGCAAATATTCCATGTGGATGAGAGGTTATGTGTGTAAGAATGATGGCTGACACACCCCAAGCATGTGTGTGAACATGCCTCTGAGTGCTCCATCTGTAAACCTGACCATGACAACGTTGAGCAGGGCCTGCCATTTCCAGAGGCGCCGGCTGAGGATTCCAGAGATCATGAAGCTGGTAATGGGCAGAGGATCCAGAACTGGAATTTGGGTTCTCTCACCCAACATAGCACCCACCTACCCAGCCTTCCACTGTCAGACGTTCCAGGCTAATGCTACTCACAGAGAAATGTGTGTGCGTGGACCAGAGCAGAGATTTTAGACACTTGTAGTTCTGCTGCAGCCTAAGATTTTAATCCTTTCCACACTAGGAACCTGAACCCAGTTACTAGTTAGAGATGGTAATTAACAGATTCTCATGAAGTAAAGGAGAACTCATGTATGTTCAGAGCCAAGGGTGAGCTAAATTCCACGGGAGAGGAGGGTTGGGGGGACATAATACTACAGTCATCAGGTCACTCAACAGTGACGCGGAAACCACACTGTGTGGTAGTCGTTTGCTCTATAGTACCATATGTGCTTTAGATTGTTACACACAGGACCAAGTTTACCCTTAATGGCTCACCCAATAAGGTGACCCTTCTCAATATAAATAACATGGACAATATATTGACTAAATGTCCGTATTTTTAAAGAATGTTCTGGTTGGAACTTTTTAAAAATCGGAGTCTTTTATCGTTTTCTTTTTCCTGTTTTTGCTAAAGTCGAGGCTAGTGTTTTTAACTTCAAGGAGCATTTGTTTTCTCAGAAAGGTCCAAGTGAGGGAAGACAGCTGTCTTAGGGTTTTAGTGCTATCAAGAGACACCATGACCACAGCAATTCTTAGAGAGTAAAACATTTCATTGGGGTGGCTTGCTTACAGTTTCAGAGGTTCAGTCCATTATCACCAGGATGAGGAGCATGGCTGCGTGCAGGCAGACTTGGTGCTGGAGCTGAGAGTCCTCATCTTGCAGGCAACAAGAAGCCGACTGACTGTCTCACTGAGGGAAGCTTGAGCAAAAGAGAGCTCAAAGCCCGCCCCCACAGTGACACACTTCCTCCAACAAGGCCACACCTCCTCATAGTGCCACTCCCTTTGGGGGCCATTTTCTTCCAAACCACCACCACAGGACTGCAGTAGAAGGGTGGCACCTGGTGGCTGTCTGTGATTGTGGACTGTGTGTGTAGTACAGTGTATGGGCCATTGTCGATCCTTGGCTGGCATTGTCATAGGGCAGGAACTCCACAGCCCACTGAAATTCCAGCCTCTGCCCCTGAGCAGGGCTTATTATATTATGGAATGGTTTTCAGAAGGCAGGGCACGGTGCTCTTTTCCACTCAAAGCCACCTACGGGCAGGGCTGGAGAACCCCAGCAATTGTGGGCGACTCTCTGTGCACTCAGAGATCACTTCTGTCCACAGGGGCTGTACAAAGCCCCTTTGTCCAGCCGCCACAGTCACACAGCTGGAGGAAGCCATGAACTGCCTGCTACTCCTTGTAGAGTGGTGCCCCGTCCCCGCCCTCCCTCGCCCAAGTGAAGACCCCACTGCGCACTCTCATGGCTCCCGTAGAGAACGAGAGCTTCTCTTTGAGGTCTGTGTCCACCGTACAGCCACACCTGGAGGTTCTGTGGGCATCTGATGAACCAAGCCCTCCTGTTCCAGGAGAGACTGTACCTCGTCCCCCACTGTCTCGACCACCCAGTAGACATCTCCAGGTTCTACAACCTCCCTGTAGTGCCGCAGGGTAGTGACCAAGCCTTTAGCACGTGCTCCTTTGGGAGACACTTATCCAATCAGTGGCTCACTTCTGGGCCTCCATCTTCTTCCTTTATGACCCAAGGTGGAAACTGTCCCATCTCATGCCAAAGCCACTCTTAAGATTCTGTCCCCGAGTCCCTCCTGAGCTACTGTCCTATTCTGTAGTCCCTGTTTCGTCTGCTCTCCACCTTGACTTCCTCCTCTCTCCTGACGCTCACACTGAGGTGACTGTTCTCCAGGACACTCGGTACTTTCACTCCAGAGCTCTTCTGTCTAGCAGAGCCTTCTGCAGTGAGGAAAGTACTGTGTGTCCACAGCTGTCCCTTGTGGAGGCTGCTAGCCGCCTGTGGCTACAGCATGTGAAACGCAGCTCGCAGGACTGAGGACAATGATTTTTAATTTTAAATAATTACAAGCAAAAATTCGGCCTCTGTGGCTAATGGCCCCCATCTGGACAGTAGAACTTGAAAGTGTGAGCTCTGAGAACTATCACTTTAAATATATTAACATAAATTAAAACTTGAACATCTCCTGGCCATACAAACCCTGGGCAAGAAATTTAGAATCTTCAAGTGGCCAACAGTTTTCATCTCAAATTTCAACACTAATTCTAGGGGGAATCAGGTGGTTATGAATGAGAGGATTCATGGAATTACATTAGGTACCAAGTGTAAGACTACAACCGGAACGCTTACTATGAATGTGTGGCTGTCATCCTCACAGCCTTTTCCTTCACTGTTGTCTGAACCATGCCTATCGCCATTTCAGATTTCCAGTCAGGATGCTTTAACGGCCAGCACAATTGGCTTAGTGAGTTTCCACTGCCATCTTTTAGTACGAACTCTATTAGACTAGAATAAGAAATGTGAGCCTCCCATGTGGTAGAGGTAGATGTTGAGTCATTAAATGTTTGCTTCTCGATATGAGAGCACTGTGTACCAGGTGGCAAAGTAAAAGACAAGATTCTTAACATGGGGTATACATATTTTAAAAAGTCATGTTTCTCTCAAAGTGTGACTGTAGAGTTTAGGTCAAGACTGATATCCAGAAGTTGAAATCTGATGGCTTCTTCTCACCCTGACCTAGATCTTTTGACAGAGCTCTCTATTGTCTTTTGAGTAAAGTTCAAACTCTTCCTGGTGGCCCGAACAGACACCCACAGCCCTACATACACACACTCTCGAGATGCAATGAACTCTCCATAATTTCCCAAGTAGACCTCAAGTCTTCTATGTCTTATCCTTTGTGATCCTCATAGAATTAAAATTCTTCCTCGAGAGTGAAGATTCATGATATAAAGTTTGCGGCAAGATTTTGCTGCAGTACAATGTACAATGGTAAGGAAGGCTCACTCCTGTGTCCTTGCATCCCAGTCCCACATGAAGAGGGGGATGGCAGAGTTAAGGAGCATTGCAATAGCCCACCCTCCTGGGTGTCTAACTATTGTGTTACCCTCTGATAATGGAAATGAAGGAAGACATTCAGCTTCCTTAGGACCTGATTGTGCCTTTGTGAAGACATCTATTCATTCAGTCAGGTCTTACAAGCATTTATTAACACTGTCTTAAGCCAAGTGGTGAAGACAAAGACTAAGTGGTCGCCGGGCGGTGGTGGTTTAATCCCAGCACTCGGGAGGCAGAGGCAGGCAGATTTCTGTGAGTTTGAGGCCAGCCTGGGCTACAGAGTGAGATCCAGGACAGGCACCAAAACTACATGGAGAAACCCTGTCTCGAAAAACCAAAAAAAAAAAAAAAAAAAAAAAAGACTAAGTGGTCATCCTGGTCTTTGTTATCTTGCATATGTCTGGTACACAGTAGCTTTGTCAAAAGAAAGAGAATAAGCTTCCAGGAAACTTCACCAGTGAGAGAAATCACTCCTGGGCCAGAGGGGAGGGGACTGGGGATAAACTATTGCCCACCTCCTGCCACTTGAGTGCAAATTCTAGATGAATAAGGATTTTTTGTTTGATCGGTTCTGTATTTTTCCATAATGAGAGCAGAGCCTGGGTATATGACATATGACTGCCTAGTCATTGAAATATGCTGGGTGTGTGAACAAAGAATTCTATACACAAAAAACGTGGCCAGGTTTGTAAGGTTCTGGAAGGCTGGGTTGACGCCTCTGTGCTTCTATGGACTTGCTTGCATCTCTTAGATGGACTTGAGCATGGCTGAGCATCTCCTAGGTGGACTTGCATGTGGTTGAGCATCATCTAGGTGGTGTTAAATGCCAGGCGAGTGTTGAGTAAGAAGCTCCATAATGGAGGTTTCTCTCCTCACTCTTTCCCCGGCATCATTTCAAATTAGTCTTCTTAAAGAAAATGTTCATGCCATGCAGACAATGATTTTAAAGAGAAGCAGCTGAAAAAAAAAATAACAAGGGAAAAAAGTCAGGGTGATAACAAAAAAACAAAACAAAAGGAAAGGTCAGGAAAACACGTTTTGATGTAATTAGCCACCGTGGAGTGGAGTGGGAGTGCATCTGAAAGCACTGACTCACCTTTACCTGGTAGCCAGCTGAAGCAGAAAATTTAACCAGAGGTGGTGACCATGTTAAAACAGCTCATTAGCAACCCTTGTTTGATTTACTCCATGGACCGAACATTGCTATATAGAGGCCAAAGTTTAATGTTATTAAAAATATTTACCCAACTCCAAATTCAATAAAAAGCTGAAGGTTCAGGAATTATTTCTGTCTCACCTCTCCTCCCCCACCCACAGTGTTTGAATTTAACTAACTGAAATGATGTTCTAAGCATCAGGTGTATGCCAGGCCTTGAAGTGGCAGCCACCTTTGCCCAGCGAAGTCACTCAGGGTTTGTTGTTGTTTTGGTGTGTTTGTTTTTGCCTTGCTTTGTTTTGTTTTTGAGATGCCTGTCTATTAAGAACCCCACTGGATGCAGAATTAGTTGCTGAGAAAAGACTCAAGAGCAAGAGAACATCATAGTCCTCAAGAGGCTCACCACGCAAGAGGCAGACTCTGATTTACTGTCTCTACTCACTGGCTAATTCTGGGGAGGGTGACCCAGACAGGGTAGCAAGGCCCCCAGACAGACACCAAAGAATCAGATGATAGAAAACAAGACATGGCTAATCCGTAAGAAGTTTGCATTCTTAGAGGTAGAATATGGATGTTCATTTTTCTCTGCATCTGCATCAAACATTTGACACCTTCACACATGTATCTGTGGTCCACGGGGGTGGGTGGGGTGGGCATCAGGTACGTCTTTAATTGGCATTCTCAAATTTATCAGTGATCTTAAGCACCTTTCTGTGTGTCTGTGAGCCAACAAGCAAAGGAGAGCTCTCAGTGTGTCCACACCCTCCTGAACTTGTCTCTTTGTCTTCAGACCAAAGCTAAACCTGCCTGCACGGCTTCCCAGGCTCCCCTCGGTATGCCTCAGGTGTGTCTCGGACACTGTGCCATTGGACGTTTCTCCACTTGCACTGTAAATCCTCTCTTCGGTCTTCATCCCTAACCCTGCCCTCCTAGTCACTGCCATTTGATCCCTTTACTCTGCTCAAACCCCCTCAGACACACAGATGCTTGTACTCATCTAACATACTGAAGTCACCTCCAGGATCCCTTCCCAGGGCACCGTCTCATTTGTACTTATTAATCTTTGCTTTCACTACTGTACAGTGGACATATTTTTTAACTTCCCCATAGACTATAAACTTGTTGAATACTTCATGTTTTTGTTTTTGTGGTCCCTGTACCTAGCATGATGACTGAACTATGCCATGTGCCCATCCTCCAAGGAGACTTTGTATGGACAGACGAGGTGAGAACTACATGTGCCTACATGAGCTGTTTTATCTATTTCCCCAGCCCCTGCAACTTACCTGCTCATAGACTGGGTTGTCCCTCCAGGGTTGATGTACTGGATGGACCACAAGCTTTAAAAACGCTTAGATTGTCACAGAAACACAGCATTCAGTGTGATCCTGGCCTCATGTTCTGCATGTTCTGGGATCAGTAAGTTGACTGCACATTTCCTGGAGGTTCATAATTTAAGAAACCCCGGGAGAAGAGAAAAATATCATTTCTTGGTTTCAGTCTTTAGTTCTCAAACAGTGTTTTCCTCAAGGTCCATGTGTTGGAAACTTAACCCCCAAGTGCTGCAGATGATTGATTGATAAATAAAACACTGATTGGCCAGTAGCCAGGCAGGAAGTATAGGCGGGACAAAGAGGGAGGATAAATCTGGGAAGTGGAAGGCTGAGGCAGAGAGCCGCCAGCCTGCTGTCCAGGGAGCAGTATGTAAAGGCAGCAGGTAAAGCCACGGAACATGTGGCGACATAAAGATTAACAAAAATGGGCTGAGTTTAAGTGTAAGAGCTAGACAGTGGTAGGCCTGAGCTAATGACTGAGCAGTTTAATTAATATGAACTTCTGAGTTATTATTTTATAAGTGGTTGTGGGGTCCGTGGGGCTGGGCAGGACTGGAGAAAACTCCAGCTACACCCAAGTGCCACAGTGTGTGAAGCAGAGCCTGGTAGGAATTGTTTAGGTTGTGAGGGCTCCATCTTGATGAATGGATTTATGTTACTCTGGGAGTGAGTAGCTTACCAAGGAATGGGTTTCTGATAAGAGGATTCTCTCTCTCTCTCTCTCTCTCTCTCTCTCTCTCTCTCTCTCTCTCTCTCTCCCACTCGCGTGTGTATTTCTTTCTGGCTACATGGTGTCTTTTGCCATGCTATAATGTAGCAAGAAGGCCCTTACCAGAAGTAGTTCTTGTTCTTGAGCTACTTAGCCTCCAGTATTTATAAATTGCCTGGCTGTGGCATTTAGCTATATTAGCAGAAAGTAAAGGATGAGGTTTCACGACTACTTCTGTGTCTGTCTAATACTCCAAGACGTCTTTAAGTCAGGAGGCTTTTGCCTTTTTCTGCAGTTTGGTAGTGAACTCCTGTAGGAGTAAGAAAGACAGAGGAGCTAAGTTTTCCATCACTTGGCAGGAAGTGAGTCACGCTCTCTCCTGCCTTCCGTCTATCTTACTTCCGAGTCTGGAGAAAGTGCATATCCATTTATATTCAAGATGGAGATCCCAGGGCCTCAGAATGTGACTTTTTTTTTTTTTGAGACAAGGTCTTTAAAGAGGCAATAAGTTTAAACGAGGCCATTAGGATTGTCCTAGACACCACAGAGGGATGCCCACATGATCACACAGAAGACTGTCATCTGCACCCATACCAACACTTTCCCTTTGGATTTCCAGCACCCAGAACTGGGAAAAATGGAATTCCAGTTGTATAAGCCACCAAGACCATGGTATTGTATGGCAACTGTGGAAAAAATAAAACATGAGCTAATATAGGAAACTGACAAAATGTTGTGCTATATAGTCAGCCTCCAAAGCTTCCACGGCATGAATCAGAATGGTGGGAACGTCCAGTCCTGCACTGGTGAGAGCCCAGAGTGAACATATGCTCCTTTTTCAAACAAACTCTCAGTGCTGGAGCTGAGTGGGCACTGGGGACATCAGTTAACTCTAGTTTGGCCACAAGCTAGTGAGGAGCCTGAGAATTGTCACATCAAGGGAGGGGACTACACATAATCCACAGAAGGAAAAGCATGAGAACATGATGCTACCTCCAACTGGATGAAATACTGACTCTCGTTTTATTAAATTTATATTCACAAGTGTTTTGCCTGTGTGTATGTGTGTGCACCACATGCATGCCTGATGCCCGTGGAGACCAGCAGAGGGCAAGACCATCGGATCCCTAGAACTGGAGTTACAGATGGTTGTGAGCCACCGTGTGGGTGCTGGGAATCATCTGCAAGAGCAACATTAAGAGTCATCTCTCCAGCCCTTGAAAGGTTGTCTTAAAGGAGGGGAGTTTGACTTAGCTGTGTGGGTCAAGAAAGGAGAGGCAGAACCACAGGCAGAGTTTCAGGAAGGGTAGATCTAAGTTCTGCCATAGCTTTTGTTAACGTGACTTAAACATACCTGAGAAGAGAGACACCGAGTAATTGCCCCCATGTGGCCAAGTCTGTGGGGACCTTTTCTTAAATGCTGATTGACCCAGGAGGGCCCAGTCTGCCCTGTGTGTATCAGGGGGATGGGTGTCGTTCCTGAGCAGATGGCCCTGAGCTGTAATAAGTGAGCCAGCTGAACAAGCCATGGGAAGTAAAGCTGGCAGCAAGCAGCATTCCTCCGTGGTCTCCACTTCAGCTTCCTGCCCTGGCTTTCCTCAATGATGGACTGTAACTTGTAAGCCAAGTAAACCTTTTTGGTCAGTGTTTTATCACAGCAATAGAAACCAAGGTAGAGCAATCCTACATAAGGAAAGGTGTTTTTGTTTGTTTGTTTGTTTGTTTGTTTTGTTTTGTTTTGTTTTGGTGTTACAGGCAAATACAACAGGCCCCCTCAAGTAATGGATGAAGCTACATGGCCTTGTTCACAAATGATTTGATTTTTATGGTCCTGGGGGCAGAGCCCTGAGCCTCACACAAGAGCTAGGCAAATGATCTCCTACTGAGTTGTAGCTCCAGCTGGATACCACGATGTCAGAAAGGAGACTGAAGCACAGCTCCCATGTTTGGGCCTGATGAACTTGGATGTTCATGCTGGCCCTGGCATTCTGTACCAAGTGACTGCTGCAGCTAAGGGAGGATTTCAGGTATGTTTGTTGCATGGTCTACAGTTTTGAGCCCTGTGGATTTGACAGCTACTTAAAGAGGGTAGACATTTTACTGAGAATAAACTGGAATAAATATTCAATTTGCATCGAACAATCTCAGGACCTTGGGAACATGGAAAAATACCCAAGTAATGCTTTGGGGCCTCCAGGTACACACTTCAGCAGGAATGCATTTGTAATAGCCAAAAGTATTACACTTACCCTGTGCAAAGCCAACATCTCAATTTTACAAATAGGAGGGGGGGGAACCATTGAACTTGATTTATCTACTAAAAGCTAATTTCTCCTGCAAGAATTTGTTAAAATTACTCGCAGTAAAGAGCCGGCACAGTAAAAGCTGTAATTTCCCAACTACCTTCAGTATGTGAGATTTTGGGAAAGTCGATAGAAGGATGGGATGATTTGGTAGCTGTATCAGAAACATGGTTTTTCATATCCCCAAATTGCTACAGAATAATGGAGTGCCAGTTGTTCGAAAATACTGCCTGCCGGCACCATCTCATTAGGGCACACCCCTTAATCACCAAGGCTGGAACCTGGGTCCTCAGAGCCCAGCCCTCAGAGGGAGGCTTAGCTTGTCGGGGAACAGCAAAGGCAGGAATAGGTTGGGAGAGCAGAGCTCACAGCAGGCTGAATTTAAGATACCAGAAATGGACCGCTGACCAGGGGGACTCTCTTTCCTGGACACCTTTGATCCTTTGGGTTTTTACCCACGGGCCATAAGCCTTGCGGTGATACCCAGCTTCCTGCATTGGCATCCATTGCCTCACTGCCCGTCACTCGCCTCCCTGGGGGAGAACCTCTCAAGAGAAAGCTCCGAGGGATGCGTGCATCTCCAAGGCAGCCAAGAGGGAAAATGCCAAGGGTGCAAGGGACGAGGAACAGAGAGAGACCCAGCCTCCTCCAGTCGTTCTCTGGGCTCTAGGAGAAGAGCCAAGCCAGAGGAGGTGCTCCGGGGTCACCAGGAACTTGAGGTTTTAGCAAGGAACGCACTCACTCCGCCCCATTCAAATTAACCCCGTCGTCGTCGGTGATGGTCCTGGGTGGGATCCCTCTGTCTATGGCCACCTTCACCATCGCAGCCTATGGTGGTGCGCACAGGGCACCAGAGGCCACCGGTGAAGGATCAGGGTACAGACCTGGGCGTGTGCGCGCGTGCGTGTGCCTGTGTATGTGTGTATGCATGTGTGTGTGTGTGTGTGTGTGTGTGTGTGTGTGTGTATGTGTGCGTGCATGTGTGCGCGCGCGCGCGTGCCGCCGCCTGGCGACTCGTGCCCGACAGGTGCAGGCGCGCCGGCTTCCCATTGGCCGTGGCGTCCTCCTCCGCCCTCGCTATCCCCTTACCCCCACCAGTGGCGCTGGCTGGGATCCGCCGAGGCGCGTGCAGGCCTGCGCGCCCCAGCCCTCCCCGCGCGCGCCCCCGCCTCATCCCTCCCTCCCCCTCTCCGCGCCGCCGCCGCGCGATCCCGAGCTCAGGTAGCGGGCACGCGGGCGCCTCCCCGGGGGCGCGCAGCCCGGCCGCCTTGGCCCTCGTCACCCCCGTCTCCCCCCCTCCACCACCGCCCCCCAGCGCCCGGCTGCTCGGGGGGAGCCCGGGGAGGGAGCGCGCGGCGGGACGGGTGGGGGCGGTGTAGCCCGGCAGCCGCCGAGGCTTCCGTCTCGCTCTCTCGCTCGCTCGCGCAGCGGCGGCAGCAGAGGTCGCGCACAGATGCGGGTTAGACTGGCGGGGGGAGGAGGCGGAGGAGGGAAGGAAGCTGCATGCATGAGACCCACAGGTAAGAGCCGGAGCCCGGAAGGGGCTTGCCTGCCTGCCCGGGGAGGCGCGCACAGGCCGGCCTGGGCGAGTTGGCTCCGGGATCAGCACCCCTAAGGAAGGCATTTTTAAAAATAAAAATCACAGCTCAGATCTCAGAGGGGACTGGGGCAATAGGACCCTCCCAATCCCTGGAAAAACAGAGAAGTAGACGGGGGCAGCAGGGGGCACATTGTGAGATTCCTGAGAGTAAAATGTACAGGCCCGGGGAAAAGTGTTTTCTCGGCGGCTTGATGCTAGAAGGCTTTAGACTTTCCTGTCATGATCACAACCGCTGAATCCCGGGGACCAGCGCAGAGCCAGTGTGCACTAACCCCTGTCCTCTCTCCCCTCCTCCATCCCTCCCGCACGCGCAGTATCCCATGGTGGCTGCTACTCTCTGGACCCTGCATGGGGGGTGGTAGGGAGGATCTCGCCGTGGGAAAGGGGGCGGGGGCTCCGCAGGGGCGAACCGGGATGGAGCCCGCAAAGCCCAGGCTCCGGGTCCCCAGGGCGGAGGAGGGAGAGCGTGGCCCCAGAGCCCGGGCAACCCCGGGGTATTGTCGTATTCCGCTCCTGGTTGCAGACTCTTGCAAGCTGGATGCCCTCTGTGGATGAAAGATGTATCATGGAATGAACCCGAGCAATGGAGATGGATTTCTAGAGCAGCAGCTGCAGCAACAGCAGCCTCAGTCCCCCCAGAGACTCTTGGCCGTGATCCTGTGGTTTCAACTGGCGCTGTGCTTTGGCCCAGCACAGCTCACGGGTGGTGAGTGACCCCGCTGTGGTGGGAGAGCCTTGGACGTCTCAGCAGGGAGGGGAGCCTGTGCTGACGGGACAGCACCGAGCCTCCTGCATACATGCAGACTTTAGGGGTGCCTGAGAAACAAAATCCTTGTGTCCCAGCCTTCAGCATAACCCCTGGAGTTCACAGAAAATTCTGTGGAACAACCGGTGCAGGTTCGCACCCCGACCAGCAGCAGCCCAGTTGGGCTTTTCTGAAGGAAGGACAAAAAGCTTGGTCTATAATTCCCATTTGGGGCCAAGAAAGAAAAAAGAGGGATGGAAGAAGAAAAAGAGAGAGAGAAAAAAAAAAGGCGGTATATTTGTGGACCTTTGACCTTTGATCTCTGCCCTCTGCACACAGTTCAGGTTTTGGCTTCTGGATTTGGGCAACGCTAGAATCATCACCTTTAAGAATGTGAAGGGTCTGGAAACATGGCCAGGCTGGTTGAAGGACAGGTTTATTTGAAAGTTAACTTTCTCTTTCTTGGAGGTGGTGTGTTGAGGCACGTCAGTCGCTGTCGGGGGTGGGGAGGGTTTGCAGAGCTCCAGGTGTGTTTCCGGAAGGTTGCTTAGCTAGTTCTGGTGTGTGTGTGGGGGGGGGGGGATTAAGTCAAGAAGTGGAAGTTAACCGAAATAAATTGGTAGCCCCAGCCTCTGTAGGTGGCTCATCTATAACGTACCTGATTCCAAGGGAGAGGGCTAGCTTTCGGTTGTCGTAGAGGAAGACAGATGGAGTTCTTGTCTGAATGTCCCTGCTCAAGTACCCCCCCTTTCTCCCTGGTGCACCACGTCCATCATCCCCGTCTGTTCCAAATATTCCTTGAGAGCTCGCTGATGTGGCCACGGGAAGGAAGGACAGCTCGGCGTCCTCATAACCGGAGTGCTGTGGCTGCCTAAGGAGATTGCCATTAGATGAAAAACAAGTATTGCTCGGCATAAATGAACCGTTTCCATATTGGAAAATGTTGCTGTTTCAGAGACTCTGAAGGTGAAGATGGGGCGAATAAGTGAGTGGAAATTTAGCAAAACCAGGGGGGGAGGAGGACAGCATAGGCCCTCACAGGGAGCAGGCGTTCCACATGGGCAGCCGTCAGATGCCGTGGGGAGGAAAGTGGTTATTGTGGTGTACAAGGAGTCAGAATTAGGGGTCCAACTCTTACTTTGGCTTTGAATGGAGTGGGCGATTGGGTGGTTGTTTTTATTTTGTTTCTTTCGAGGTGTAACTTTTTGTGCTGTTATTCAGTTTTCACTAGAAACGTCTCTGAGGCAGGCGTCCTCTTCACAGAGGACAAGGTCAAGTGTGAGTCCAGACCATGTCTTTGTGGCCTGGCAGGGCTTTCCCCTCACTGGATAGTAGCTCTACCTCATGAGCAGATGGGAACCAGTAGGCAGGCCACCACTGAACAGGCCTGGGCCTTTCAGTGTTACCTCCCGGTCCTTCCAACCAGGTCCGCATGCTTTTCCATGTTCCCCGCTCATGTCTCCCAGGTAGACGATAAAGGAGGTAACCAGAGTCCATCTGCATGTGTCTCCACTGTAGTGTGAGGTCTGAGCATGGGCTGGTCGATCTCCACTGTAGTGTGAGGTCTGAGCATGGGCTGGTCGATCTCCACTGTAGTGTGAGGTCTGAGCATGGGCTGGTCGATCTCCACTGTAGTGTGAGGTCTGAGCATGGGTTGATCAGAAAGGTTATGCGTGCTCTTGGCTTCATCCATTGTTTTCAGGACTTTCCCAGCTCAGTTTAGCAAGACCCTTTGGACTCACCAGTTACCTTTGTAGTTTGTGCAGAGATGTCTATTTCTATCCCCTCCCGGAGCCTCGGGAAACGGTGGGAGTAAGCGTTCCCCATCACCCTTCAGTGTTACAGGCCTTTCTTCTGAGGGGTCATCTGCTGCAGAATGGCTGGTCACCAGCCTGATCTCACCTTCCACTCTTTTTTTTTGGCTGATGCTGATTTGTAGAGGAATAGTTATCATTTTAGGACTCCTGTATGAATCCACAGCGTGGGTAGGAAAGGATGGTGGGGCACATCCTAAGCATTGATGAAACAGGTTCAGTTTTTTAGAAATCTCTGTCGTATCCAGATTGATAATAAAGGCAAATTTACCATTGCTCCAGACCTCTGCTCTTAAAACATCTGTGTATGTGCAAATCACCTGGAATCTTGTTAAAAGCTAGAGTCTGGTTCATTGGCTTTGGGTGGTCCCCGAGAGTCTGCATTTCTGTTTTTAATATTATTTTTGTTTCTGTGCATATGTCTCTGCCATGTTTGTACTGGTTCCCTAGGAGGCCAGAAGAGAGCGTTGGGTTTCCTGGAGCTTGAGGTACAAGCAGTCATGGGCGGCCCAACATGGGTGCTGGGATCTGAACACAGGTCTTCTAGAAAAGAGGCAGGTGCTCTTAACTTTGGAGCCATCTCTATATTCAATAAGCTCCCAGGTGAAGCCTTTGCTACTGGTCCAAAGATCACAGTTTGATTAGCAATGCTTTAGACGAAGGTATTCCTTAAAATAAGCTGCTTCTGACTCCAGACTTCCTGACCTCCTTCTCAATTACCAGATGCAAATGACCTGCTAAGGAGCAGAAGTCTCACCCAGTATCTAATCTGTAGGTGAAACACAGCTGAAATCAGTCCTCAGAGAGCACTTTCCTTTTTTAACCCACAAAAGGTGCATATTTAATAGACACTCTTCTGAAATGTGGATTTTCATTTTTGATTGCTTTCAGAGGAGAAGGAACACCACAATAGCTAGATATAATAGTCTGAGCTAGGACGGGGGAAGAAAGCCTGTGCCCAATATAAGTATTACAGAAAAAGCCTGAACTAGAAAGGGAGAAATTGAGAAAATGACCAGACAAAAGAGGAGAGAGAAAAGAACTCCATCAAAACCGAAAGGCTTTGTCCTGGGAAGCCAGAGATCCAATTCAAGTCTTTGAGCCCTAGGAGAGCTTTTATGAGCCTGGCTTAGCTTGTGGTGACTTTGGGTGGCTTTCTTGGAGATGTCTTTTGTCAGCTGGGTAGAAGGGTCCTCATTCGGAGCCTCTGAAAATGAGTATCCTGAGTGGACTCTCCTACCAGGCTTATGGGGGGACACAGGACACTGCTGTGCCCCAAATCCTTGTGGACTGTGGCTTCAGCTGCTTTTCTTCTTTTGCCTCAGTCTGCTTTCCTAGAAGCCTCCTGAGTTTTGAGGGGTGACAAGAGTAGTCCCCCCAGATGTACAGGACGAGGACCTAGACTTTGCTCTACAAATTGCTTCTCAAAGATGAACTCCTTCTATTATTGGGAACTCAGGGTGGGCGCTGACACTTACTAGTGTTGAGATTTTTGGTATGGGGGGATCTCAGCTTCCTTATCTATAAAATAAGGAGGATCTTACGAACCTTAGGGAGTTGGTATCAGGGATGGAAATGCCACAGACACGCAGTAGTTGTGTAAGGTCATGGGGAAGTGGTGGCTAAGACAATGTTATAGTTTGGGGCATCTTTGATCTATTTACTCAGTGAACCCTAAGGGCTTGTACCCCGACTCAAACGAAGGCCTATTGCTCACATTGTTCTTTTAAACCAATATAACCCCCCCTTATTCTCCCAATGAAGAATTTTAAGGCATCACCTAGATGTCATCATCCTATGTTTCTCCACTCAGTAAATTTTTTGCTCTCCCGGGCTCCCCTTGCTCTAAGAAGCAACGCCATATCATATCCTTGTAAGCCCACTGAAGGCAGGGATCTTGACTGATGCATTTTTATGTTTTAGGCACCAGTGTAGCATCTCATTCATGGCCACAGGCTCAGTTAATGTTGGTGGGAAGCAAGAAAAAAAGATCCCTCAATTCCTGCTTCACCGTTCAGAGAACAACCGCCATGGGTGGACGAGTTATGGAAAGCTGAGGCCACGTCCAGTTGGAGGTGGTCTGGGGAAGGCTGGAGGAGACGCCAGGAAGGGCCTCAGAGACAGAGAGACACTTAGAGTGGGAGGGGGTGGCAGAGATATCCTGTCCAGAGATGTAGAGATGGTCACATGATTGGACTCACCAGAGAGCAGAAAATAGTCTGATGAATGCAGACTCTCTGGCCACAGTGAACCAATATGGAGAAGGGCAGATAGCTTGGAGTCTTTCCTTGAGGGTCTTGGGAGCATCCTGAATGTATCGTATCAGTGGGACCCAGGGGACAGTTTGGAGTGGGATGTCAGGCAGGCTATACCTCCCACTTCCCTGCTTCCAAGTCAACTTCCATGGAAATGCCCTGTGAGGTCTCATTTGGGTCATGAGGCTGTATCTGTGTGCCAGCAGATAGGAGCAGATGCTTTCTGGGTGATCAACTGGCTTGTAGATGTGGGCACTTGGAGTTTTATTGAGAAAAATTTGATGTGTGGTTGAGTAGAGGCTTTTCCTGGCATGCTGTATCCAAAATCCATGATTTCAAGCCGAACCTAGTCAACCAAGTCCCAACTCCCAAAACTCCAGCACGTCTTTCCTCAACAAAGCCTGTGGTAATGTAAGCAGCATGGAAACCCAGCTTATTGACAGGTGGAATCCGAAAGCTTCGGGGGGTACAGAAGGATTTTCTGCACCAAGTAGCAAATCTCACATCTCACAAGCCAGAAGAGAAAAGGCAAGTCAGAGAGACCCAGTGTTTCTTTAATTCCCTAGAGTAATGGTGGGTGTAGATGGAGATCTTGACCGAGTAGATACTGATTAGAGATGAAGAAAAACGACTGTGCTGTTCTGTTCATGGTGTCCGAGATATATTTCCAGTGCCTTCAAAAGGCTTTCAAATGAGAACAAGGGCTCTGCATTCTTTCCAGGATGAACAGAGTTCAAGTTCAGCCTCTGCTCTTACGTGGCTGCATGGATTCCAGTTGCCAGTTATCATCATGGCCTGAAAAATATTAAGTGGAAAAGCCTAGAATAAGCAGTAAAGTGGGAGTGCCATTTTGAATAGCAGGAGAAAGTCTTTTACCAACCTGCCCAGTTCCTCCTGCATGGAATATAAATTAACCCCTTTGTCCACTGTATAAAACAGTAGGATATTTAAGATAATATCCAGAAGATGCATATTAGAGCCTTTTTTTTTCAAGACAGGGTTTCTCTGTGTAGTTTTGGTGCCTTTCCTGGAACTCACTCTGTAGCCCAGGCTGACCTCGAACTCACAGAGATCCGCCTGGCTCTGCCTCCTGCATGCTGGGATTAAAGGCATGCACCACATATTGTTATAGATGTTCTGTTTTATTGTTTGGTATTGTTAATTCCTTACTATATCTAACATATTAATTTAACTTTATCATAGGTATGTGTAGGATAAGATGAAGTTTAATATGTGGGATTTGCTATTGTCTGAGATTTTAAGCACCTGGTGGCAATCTTGGAATGTACACTCACAATAAGGGAGACTTTGAGGAATTGCTGGGTTCCAAGCTCTTAGCTGCCTTCTCCATCCCACTGTTCCGTCATTTGGCACTATTACATGCCTGGAAATACATATATAAGGGGATTTAGTTTTTGCTCCCAGGGAAATATACAAATAAAACTTCTCAAAAGTTTAAATGCAAATGACTTGCACAAAAATTTCTTAATATAGATTTTCAGTTCAATTTTAAAATCTAGTGTTATTTATTGATACTGATGAGAAAAGTGATTTTTCAGATTGCTTCTCTTTATCCTTGGTTTTGGAAGCTCATTCAGTGTTTGATAATTGAAATAACCACACAGGGTAGTGGTATGTCTAAATAGGTCACCAGGATCATTGCCTCTGAACTGAAAGAGCCAAATGAGCAAGCTTTTTAGCTTATTTGTAAACACAGTCTCCTTTTGCCAAGACACCCAGCAACATCCATGGCGGATACAAAAGATGTATTAGTCTCATGTATCATGTATCTTCTTATTGGTCCATTTTCACAGGAACACACTGTTCAGCTATCACTAACCATGGAAGGTTGAGAAAGATGGGATGAAATGTTTTTTTTTGTTTGTTTGTTTTGTTTTGTTTTTGGTTTTTTGAGACAGGGTTTCTCTGTGTAGCTTTGTGCCTTTCCTGGAACTCGCTTTGGAGACCAGGCTGGCCTTGAACTCACAGAGATCTGCCTGGATCTGCCTCCCAAGTGCTGGGATTAAAGGCGTGCGCCACCACCGCCCGGCCGAAATGTTAAACTGACTGAAATTCGAGGGGTTGTTAAACATTTCCAAATTGCCAGTAGTACTAATTGCAAATGCCCGGAGCATGCCTTGTATGTGCTAACCCCTATTCCCGTACGTGTGTAACCTCATTTCATTCCCCACAGTGAGTGTGCATGGTGCACACCACTATTTATCCTTGTGTAATAGAAGAGGAACCCGAGAGATGACAAGAATGGGCACCTTGTCCTCTTCATTATGGCCTTTCTTTTAGTATGACAGGACATGACGATTCCAATCTCTAATACATCCACCCCAACCCCATTTTTATGATAGTTGACCCAAAAGTGTCCACTTAAGCTGAAATTATCAAATAGTTTGAAAATTGCCCTTCCCCACCATGACATAAGGGAACTCTGGTATTGTGACCAGAAAGGACCATAAACACACTATGTGAATCCATATGAATCCAAATTCCACAATCTGTGGAGAAGTAGAGGCCAGGGTGCCTGAACTTTGGACTCTGAGTAGATAATGGTAAGAGACCAGAAACACAAGAACCTGTCCCCCAGGTCAGAATGGGATGTTCCCTGACTCTCACCTGCTCTGAGCAAAGAGATGCCTGGTCCCTGGGACCAGTGACATGCATGCTCACCATCCCCTTCTAGGGGTTGTGACAGCTTTTCTTGCAGTTTCTATGCACTTTGGACAAGTGTTAATGATCCCTCCGCTAGCATGTGCTTAGAGTGTTAAAAGCAATGCAAACAGATTTTGTGTGTACCACTACCTGCAATTGCTAAAGGCACCAAGAGGAGATTTTTTTTTCACTATCTCTCCCATCTTTAATATCTTTATTTAAGAGACATCCTCTGTGAGGTTGCTCTCCTAGAGTCTATAAATGGTCAGATAAAGCCAGATTAGGAAGCAAGACACAGAGGCACACACCTGTAACCCGAACCCTGAGGAGAGAGACTGTGGTAACTAGGACTTTTGAGCCCGAGTGAGCATTTCTCCCTTGAAATGTTACATTGGAGGAAGACTAAGATTCGATGGTTCACAAGATCTGAGAGTCAGGTGAGCTTGCTCTCCTGCCCAGGAAGACACATTGTCTAGATGAACTCGAGGCTGAATTTTGGGAGGAATTTGGCCCAGTTTTCTTTCATCTTTACGAAAAAAAAAAAACAAAAAACAAAAACATGTCTGAACGGTTCTAAGAGAAGTTACCCACTCGAGAAGAGAAAAACAAATAGAAATAATTAAGTGACTTGCTCACACACTGGAATTGAAAGTGCATTTTGAAATAGCTTCTTAATTGGGAGTATTGTAATTGCTTTATTAATCTTAAACAAGGTAAATTGGGAACATCGGAGAAGTCAAATGAAAACAAATTCTTGACATTATTTAGAAGTGACATTAAACCTGGGAACACAGCAGTGAGTCCAGAAACTCGTGCAGCCTCCACAGGCTGGCACTTTTGTGACCCTGTCTGTGTATTTGAACGGGTCCCGAGTATCCAGACATGGATTTGAGTGCAGAGAAGCGGGAAGAATTTCGGAACTGAGTAAGGTTGGTCAGTGGTCACTACATCTTTGTCCGAATAAATTGAGCTTTTCAAAGGAGGATGAGTAAGGATGAGGCTCTGTGGAAAAGAAGGTTGTACTTGGCCATCTCTTGCTTCTGTTTAAAATGGTTGGCTTTTATCTCCTCGAATCGCCAGGGTGGAAGAAAAGCTGGACAAGGAAGGCCACCCACACACAATATTCTCATTTTTCTGACAGGAACAAAATACAAAACAACCTTACATTTATAAAAGAGAATGTGTGGTTGGATTGGGTGAGCCAGTAAGGGGAAGAGGTTCTTTTAAGAAAAACATAAAATATGTTCTCAGAGTGGTTTTAACGTTAGTGTTCCCACAACATTTGTACTGATCTAGCTAGTTGCCAAATTTAAGTTTTCAGTGGAGAATGTAGACGAAGTTTCTGGACTTTAAGCTCTTACACTCCGGAGAGTGACTTTTTTTTTGTTTTTTTCTAACCATGAGACAGCTAACAGGATCTACTGGTTTTATGGAAATCTGATAGGCTTAACCTTGTGAAAGATTTTCAGTTATCCTTTTTGAGGGCTTCTGTTAAGTAACATGGAGTCTTAATAGCCTAATCTAACCCAAAGATACATTTGAAGGTAAGAGTTGGAGGCTGGGAGATAGAGAGCTCAGTTGGTGACTGGCTCGCTGTACAGACCCAAGGACCTGCATTCAGCTCCCTAGGACTCACATAAGAAGAAGCCAGGCTTGGCTGCAGACAATCCCAGGGCTGTGGAGGTGGAGACGATCTTGCTGGCCAGTGTAGCCATCAGTGAGCTCTGAGTTCAGTAAAGGTCCCTGTCTCAAAAAATAAGTTGTGTGTGGTGGGATGCAGAGCTGGTTCAGCAGTTAAGAGTGCTTGTTGCTCTTACAGAGGACCTGAGTTCGGTTCCCAGCATCTATTTCACAGCTCATGGCTGTCTGTAGCTCTTGCTCCAGGGGATCTGATGCAGACAGTGTACATGTATATCTGCAGGCAAAACACTCATATACATAAGATAAAATAAGTAAATCTAAAAAAAATAAGACATGCGGCTGGAGAGATGGCTCAGCGGTTAAGAGCACTGACTCGTCTTCCAGAAGGACCCAGGTTCAATTCCCAGCACCCACACGGCAGCTCACAACTGTCTGAAACTCCAGTTCTAGGGGACCTGACACCCTCACACAGACATATGTGCAGGCAAAACACAAGTGCATATAAAAAGTTAAATAAATTATTAAAAAAATAAGGCAAAGAAATATAGAGGAAGATTCCTGACTAACCTCTGGTCACCGTATACACACTTACAGCCATGTGCATTCCCCATGAACACAGACATATGTATGCAGTACGAACACACATGTACATGAAAAAAAGCATTTTTTGGAGGTGGTAGGAGGCTCCTGCAAATTTAGGTTAGAGCATAACAGCATGTACTCAGTAGCTGATGAGGGCCTCATCTTTTTAAGTTCTATTTAAATAGAGGAATTAAATTGCATTGAATTATATTTAAATTGGGAAACAATCTTTAGGAAACTTGTAGTTTATCTGGTTAAGAAGAAGTCAGTTATGAATTACTGTGTGGCCTTTTAAAACTCTTGCCCAGGTTCCACCCACCTCCCCATTTGCTTTGAATTAGAAGTAGAGGGCCTTTTTCCCCCCTTGTCATCCTATTTATGCCTGGTAGATGGAAGGCATTTACTTACTTTTAATATTGACTCGGTGGATGCGCTATGGATTCTGGGGCCAAGGACTGGGGAGATGCAGTGTCTTGTGGAGAGTAACCAGTTTTCGCTGCTGCTGTTACCACTGGGCAGAGGGATGGTAACCTACTTGCTGCCTTGGTTCCGTTATCTGTGAAAAGGAGTTACTTCCCTAGGTGCTGTGAAAATCAGCTGTGTGTGTGTGTGTGTGTGTGTGTGTGTGTGTGTGTGTGTGTGTGTGTGTGAGATAACTCCCTGAGGTGCCAGAATTGTCGAGAACAAACTGATGATGAACGTTCGATTGCTATGTTTACTGTGCTGGGAGTGAGCCCATCAGAGAGTCTTCTTTGCCTGGAAGGGATATGGAATACATATACTTACATGTCCAACAGCACAGGTCAAGGTAGATGGCTGGTGTAGGTATTCGCTGCATAGCTCCCGATTCTTGGTCTCAGTGGTCCATGGATCTAACTACCGTGATATGGTACAGTGGGATCTTAGTGGGACTTTATCTCCGAGATTCAGGGCTGGGGTGGGGGTTGGGGTGGAGGCTCATGAAGCACAAAGGCTTTGGGGCTGAGGCTTGATCAATAAAATAATTTCCAGGCGAAGAAGGTGTTGGAAGATGATGTCTTTTGAGAAGGGAGAACAGTGTGAGTGAGCGGAGACCATGGAAGAGGAAGAATACATACTGAAGGCAAGGGATAGTTCAGGGTAGCCTTGGGAAAGTGCACTCACAGAGGGCAGGTTGGATCCACATGCCTGGGTAACCACAACACTCAGGGATTTGGATGAGAGCCTACAAAACAAAACAAAACAAAAACCCAGGCCTTCTGGGGCATGGCATGATCTGTTTCATTTTGTTTTAGAAATGGATTTTTTTTTTTTAGCAGTGTGGAAGATAGAGATGTAGAGAAACCTTTGCTCATTAAATATTTATCATGCATCTCTCCGAGACTAGGTGGCAGATACAGTTGGAAACAAAGCCCTGCCCTCTGCAAATGTATATTCTCTGGAGGGCAGTTAGGAAACAACCGTATTGACTCAGGGGGGACATGCTGAGGGCTTCAACTACAGAGAGCTACGTCGAGGGAGAAGACGCAGAGGCAGAATTAACTGAGGCGGATGGGGGAGGTGAGGCTGGCAGAGGGGGGCAGAGCCTGAGAGCACTCCGTCCGAGGGGCCACTGAGGAGGGCTGGCCGCAAGGAGGGTGTGCCCTGCCACCGTCACTCGGGTCCACAGGAAGGGCCACGTCGAGAGCTGCCCACGGACACGACCCCTCATTCTCTCAGCCTTGTCCTCCCAGTGATGGGGAGGCTGCCCTGCCCTCGGCACCTACGTGTGGTCGCCATCTGTCCATCCGACAGCCGAGAACTCAGTTTGATGCTCAGGAGAACCATTAGGGCTGGAGATGAAGATGTGTGTGTCATATGCTTCAAGAGGGCTGTGGGAGGGGCTGGGCTTTCCCGGGAAGGGAGCGTAGGAGGAGAGGTGGGGGATGTAATGTTGGGAGGACAAGCCAGCTTGGAGCCCGAAGAGCTGTGCAGCTCATCAATATTGATACCAATAAGAATTTAAAAGCAAAACCAAATACACTTGATTCCGGTTATTGAATACTCCCTCCTGTTTGGGAGCTTTTATGTTATTTTTGTGTTATTATTGGGATATTTTTATGTTGTTATTATTAGGATAATGTTTTAGTGATCCAAATTCTGGGTGCCTGTGCCAACCAGATGGAAAGCTGAGCTGGGAAGGAGAAAGGCCATAGTTGGGAGTCTGTTATGTTTTGGGTACACCATGTCACCTACAGGCTTCATGGAGTCTTAGTCACGGTTACTACTGCTGTGATGAAATACCATGACCAAAAGCAACTTGAAGAGGAAAAGGTTTATTTCACTCACAGTTTCATATAACTGTCCATCATCAAAAGCAGTGAGGGCAGGAACCTGGAGGCAGCAGCTGATGCAGAGGCCATGGAGGGTGCTGCTTACTGGCTTGCTCCTCATGGCTTGCTCAGCCTGCTTTCTTACAGAACCCAGAACCACCAGCCCAGGGATGGTGCCACCTACAATGGCTGGGCCTTCCCCCGTCAATCACTACTAATTAAGAAAATGTCCCCCAGCTGGAACTTATGGAGGGCGTTTTCTCAATTGAGGTTCCCTCCTTTCATGTGACTCCAGCTAGTGTCAGGTTGACATAACACGAACCAGCACATGTGTGTTTGAACACTTGGCTCCTCGCTTGGTGCTGCTGTTGATGAGGCTGTGGAGCCTCTGTGAAGCGGAACCTAGCTGGAGGAAGTGAGTCACTGGAGGCTGGGCCTGGAGGATCATAGTGAAGCCCCGTTTCCTTTCTCATCTGTTCTTCTCATTCCCCAGAGACGTGAGGAGGTAGGCAGTCCCAGACACGTAACCCTCCACCTCCCCCCCTCCCCCCTCCCCCACCACTGAGTTGCCTGTTGTCATGGCTTCCCCACCATGGCGGACTCTATTCCCTAAACTTTGAGTCACAATAATTCCTTCCTCCTTTAAGTCACTTCTTAGGAGGCTTTGGTTACAACTTAAAAGTAGTACAGGGGCTGGAGAGTCCACATGAAGACATTTGAGCTCAGATGAAGAACCCTCAGAACAGTTTCCAGTCTTGGGTGGGAGGAGAAGGCTAAGAGGGGCAGGGTTCAGCAGGGCCTCCAGCTAGTGTCCACGTGTCTGAGCATCTGTGGACGCCTCCCTTCCTGTGTACCTGACTGTAGTGATGGTGGCAGGGCTCTCCATCCTTGCAGCCGCCACCTCCTCCTGGGCGCTCTGTGCTGTGGATGACATCCTTCCTGCCCATCTCCTTGGTACCCCTGTCCTTGAGTTCTCCAGGGACCCAGCCCGCTGTCTGTAACTCTGCAGAGGTGGGTTGTGGAAGAGTGAGCCCTCTGTCACCCCCACACCCTGTCACCATCCTGCTGCCCCTGAAGCCAGTCACATAGGCTTCCTATGCTTCTGCTTCTTTCTCTCCAAACCAAGGCCACTGGAGAATTCCTAAGCATCTGGTAGGGTTGTGGGGCAGGAAGGTGCAGGGCTGTGGACAGGAAGAAGGAGCAGGGCTGTGGACAGGAAGAAGGAGCAGGACTATGGACAGGAAGCAGGTCTGCAGACATAGCATCAGAAGGCTTTCAGTGAACCCGAAACAGTGATGACTGCCTGGATGTCTGGAAGGAACACCTTTCCGCTGCACCTGGGGCCACTTTTTCCTTTTGCTTGCCTAAGTAGGAAAGGCCAACAGGGATACTCTGCATAATATAAAAGACACCCCCCCCCCCAGTGAACCTGATGCCATTGGAAGCTCATTGTGTGTGGACATGAGGCGAGGCAGCTGGAGGAGCTCTTTTGCTGCAAAGTGGGATGTGCCAGTCTGTTCTGGGTCCCCACTGCTAGCACTTTCAGAGCACAGTCACGTCTGGAGATGGAGAAGGTCCTTGTACTGCTGAAAGGAATTTCTCAATAGCTGTTGGCCCAAGCCCAGTTGGCTCTTTTTGTGTGCTGACAGAAGCCCCAGGAAAAGAGAAATTAAACATGCGAAGCAGGCAAGCAAGTCATTCCAGGTGCTGCAAAGGTTCACGAGGGAAGGACTTACTCTGTGTGTCTCTTGCTCTGCCTCCCTGTTAGCCAGCATGGCCTTTCTGTTGTGGAAGCATGTGGATGCAGTAGGGCTCAGCCTCTGCATCCTTAGCTCAGATGCTGGGATGAGCTGGGAGTTTGCCTTTAGATTTCCCTGAAGTGGGTCCACTGTTTGATAGTGCAACGTGATGTCATTGGCAGAGTTCGGACTCAAGAACCAGGTGGATTGGGGTGCAAAGAAAAACTGTAAAAATCTCTCATAATGGTAAGCCTGTGATTTTGTGTTGGGCTCCATTCATGGCCACCCTCAGTAGAGTGCAGTCTGTGGGCCACAGGTTGCTTACACCAGAGAGTCTCTGTACTTGTATTTGTTCAGCAATGCCTCCTCTCACTTCCAGCTTCTCACTGTCTCTAAGTGTTGGGATTCTACTCTGTAGTTTGGCAAGTAGGATGGAGCGATCGGACATCTGTAGGCTGGTGATTGATCGTGGGATTCCTAGTCTCTCATGAATGACAGGCAAGCCTCTGTGTTTTGACCTCAAAATACAGGAAGGCCGAGGGTACCTTGCTGTAGCTTCTGCCCTGCCCCTCAGATCTTGACCACGACAGGTCTTCTAGAATGTTCCAGTCTGATTTGAGAAAGGGTTCTTTCAAATACAACCTGATCTTTTGACTTTGGATTGATAGCAGAGGGTCTTGTGTGGTTTTATGTGGTAGCAAGCGTTTATCCATCCCCTTGAGAGTGGCTTTGCTGGGAATCGGCTGCGGCTGCGGCTGCGGCTGTCATTTACATGGAAATGAGTGCCCAGAGCTCATGCCCTCACTGTGCTCCAGCTGAAGGAAGACCTTGATATTCCGGAGTTCCAGAAACGTCCCCGTCTCCACGGCAGCTGCCTTTGCACCTTGGCTGTGCCCACACTCAAGGGCAGGTTCCTGTGAGTCTGTTGTACCCGCCGCTGTTAAAGTTGGCCTTTCTTAGGTCCCTCCGTGCAGTGTGGGTATCAGGGACTCTAATCAAAAGCTGAGCCGGTTACAGGTTTCTGTCTTCACCATGCTCCGTGGTTTGTAGGCCTCTCGCCTCCTACATGCCTTGGCCTTCTAATGCTTGGCCTCTTCTCTGGTGCCTGCTGTGTTGATGTTGCTAAACTGGGTCATGTTCTCAGTGGTACAGCATGAGCTAACTTCCATGGAAATGCACAAGATCGAGCCAAGCCCGTTTCTATCGTTCCTTGAATTTACATCGAAATGGCTGTTCCCAGTACTGTTTGTGGGGCGAACTATGAAAGCTTTCTTAAAGTACGATGGCCACAACAGAGATCCCAACAGTGCGGTTAAAGCAAGGTCCTCATCCCCTTTGGGCAGCGTGGTGGTTTGAATGAGAATGGCCTCCATAGGCTCATATGTCTGAATACTTTGTTCCCAATTGGTGGAGCTGTTTGAGAAGGATTAGGAGGTGTGGCCTTGTTGGAGGAGGTGTGTCCCAGGGGGCGGGGCTTTGTGGTTTTTAAAGATGCCATTTTGAGTTCCCTTTCTCTGTCTGCCGCCTGGCTGTACCTCAAGATGTGATCTCTTAGCTACTGGTCTAGTGCCATGCCTGCCTGCTGCCATGATGTTCACGGACTCTTCCCCTCTGAAACTGTAAACCACGATGAGCTCTTTCTTCTGTAAGCTGCCTTAGTCATGGTGCCTTATCCCAGCCATAGAAAAGTAACTAAGACAGGCAGCTTGAAACAGTCACTAAGAACAAGAGCTCTGGGGCATAAATTCTCCCACCCGAAGGTGGGAGCTCAACTCTTTAATTGCTTCATAGGGCAACTGACCTGCCTCTGTCTCAGATTCTTCGTCCATACCGTGGAATGGTGGCACCCAGCCACACCACAGGAGTCTTAACGAAGATTAAGTGACATAATTTAGAAAGCACTCAGAAGAGGGCCGGTTACATAGCAATTGAATTCATATCTTCATCATCTTCATCATTAAGCTCTTTAGAGGTAGAATCTGTGATTGGTTTTGTCTTCTTTTCCCTGGACCATACATTCTCAGTGCATCCTACCGACCAATGCATGCAGGAATGACAGAGAGAGAGAGAGAGAGAGAGAGAGAGAGAGAGAGAGAGAGAGAGAGAGAGAGCAAGCTCTGTTGTCAGGCTCCAGAGTAATTCCATGCTCCTGGAGGGCAGGCCCTTGACTTTGCTCGGGCTTATCTGTCAAGGTACAACACTGGAATTCCAATACCTGACCAGAGGGCACAAGGACTCTGCAGAGCTTGCTGCTGTATGAATCAAATAGCAGAAAGAAGCACTTACAAAATACAATTTGTGTGTGTGTGTAGATGGTGTGTGTTGGGGAACATGCATGCCACGGTATACACACACATTTGTGTGTGTGTGTGTGTGTGTGTGTGTTGTGTCAGGGGGCATGCATGCCATGGCACACACGTGGAAGCCGAAGATGCATTTGTGGAGTTGGTTCTCTTTTTCCACTTTATGTGGATGTTGGGGACTAAACTCAGGTCACTGTCTTGTACAGCAAGAACCGTTGTCTGCAGAACCATCCCGTCGGCCCCTTTGTTATTTACAAAGTCTCTCTCTTTCCCTTCTCACTTCCAACATCTGAGTCAGAAGCAACAACAACTATTGGGATGGGTGGAAAGGACGATAAGAGGGTGGATGCTCGGCTGGCCTGGCGTCTTGCTATTCTCGTCGGAGTGACAGCCCCGTGGGTCATTGAGTTTCTGTTTACATGATGGGGGTGCGAGCATGGGTTGTGTCCCCAAGGATGCGAAACTGAGAGGTTCTTTTCAGTGTTTTAGTCTCCATCTGTTCCTCGCTTTACTCAACGTGTATTTATTGAGCGTTTACTATGTGGAAGGACTGCAGTAGGTACAGAGACTAGAAATACGAATAAGGTAAGCACTGGTCCACAGACAGCTCATTTCTGTGCGGGGCACTAAGTCAGTGCAGGTGACCATACCAAGCTACCACAGTCCGATCAGCTTAAACCACAGACATTTATTGTCTTGCCATTCTGGAAGTCCATGTTTAAGGTGTTGGCAGGTTGGGTACTGGGGAGGATTTCCTTCCCGGCTAGCTCTGCCCACGGCCTTTCCCTGGTGTGCATGCAGGGCAGTATGGGGAGGGCAGGAGAGAAACCCCACTCTGCCTCATCTAACAGGACCCCGTCCTGTCAGGGTTGGACCCGACTTTCATTTAACCTTGATTGTTTTGTAAAGGGTCTATCTCCAAATATTGGCCCAAGGTGAGGGCTGAGACACTCACTCTGAATTCAGAGTCTGTGTTTCACTTCTGAGCAGACTCCCAAGGAAGGTAAATATTCATTCTGATAGACAGCTGCTACGAGGGCTCAGAGCTCTCATCCCAACCGAGGGGAATCTGGGGTAGTTTCCGGGAGATGGATGGTGCCAGCTTTGTTCTGACTCTACAAGTACAGTAGTTGTGTGGAGAATGAGAATCGCTGTGAACAAAGGTGGATTCACCCAAAGCTCTGTGTGTTTGTACGTGGGGTGGTGGGTGGAAGCTACGCGACCTTCATTGACCTATTCATGCATATCCCTGAATCATTCATCAAACATTTCCTGAGATCAGCTCTGCATGCAGACACCGACTGTGGGGTCCAGAGGAGGTGTGGGAGCTCAGATTGGCAGTTCCCTAACTTAGAGGGCCACAGCATTGGCTCTAACCCAATCAACCTACTGCTAGACACTCACATTATTTGATTACAGCTGCTGGCCACTGAAAGTCAATTGTAAGTGGCTCCCCAGGCCATGGAGGGGGCCCACCCCGGTTTAGGTCAGGTAAATATTGAATTATTATGAGGACTTAGCCTGAGGAGAAGTGATGGGTTAATAGCTAGAGTAATAGGAGCCCGCCTCTGATTGGATTTTTAAGTCGTTTTGAATTTATCTTCTGTGGGGCATTTTCTTGTCTCTAGTCAAAATACTTCCCTTGTGTTTTTTTCTCTCACTTCCCCTTTTCCTCCTCCTCTTCCTCTTCCTTTCCCTCCTCTGCCCCGTGATACCTACAACTTAAGAGAAAAGGGCCATCGGAATGACTCTTGTGACAGGTTGCAGGGTGGTGCACTGTAAGGTCCCTGAGTGAGACTCACGGCCCTTTTGTCAGCAGAGGGCCTCAGGAAGACTGTTGGAGGGGAGGGTGCCTGAGTCCAGTGTGGTCTAGCTCTTCTGCCTGCCCCTCTCTGCACGTCCCGCACACTCAGAGCCTCACCACAGACCAGCCTCTGCAGGCTCTAAACCGTCCCCACGGCCACTCGTGACCAGATGTGAACATCAATGTGTGCACGTCTCTGAAGAGGGTCGGTTTGGGGCTCTCAACAGACCCTCCTGTGGGGTCATTAATGAAAAGGGGGGCTTTGAAAATCTGTAGCTTAGAACAAACCGTTTAGAAGAAAAACTATGGCAAAGCTACAAATAAAGATCACGCAGAGAAGGGAAGGGCTTTTAAGGCACTGGGAAGGGTTTTTAAGGCGCTGGGAAGGGATTTCTCCCCGTGAGTGCCTCCTCTGGAGGTTTTGCACTTAACTGCCTTTAGCACGGATAGGGTTTGGGGTGTCCTGGAAGAAGATGGACCAGCCAGAGGGCCAACGGTGTTGGCTGAGAAACCCATCAGAGAGAGCTGCTCCTTCATCTTCATCCTGACCCACCCCGGCAGGGGTAAGGACTGCAGTTCAGCAACTTCCTCTGCCACTAAGCAGCATCTCTACGAACATGAATGGAGTCGATAGCGCTAGAACAGGTGGAGCCCTCTGCAAACCTTCATGGAGCCTGTGGTGTGCGAGGCGCTGTTGTTGGAGGCAGGGTGGGGGGAGTCGGAGATGAACGATGGGCGGGTTCCAGCATCCCGAGCTGATAGAAAACAACCAGTGGAAAATATTCATCTTCATATTTTTCTTCTTTGAAAGTGTGGACAGTATGAGAAATATTCCAATAAACAGGCAAAAGCAATGCTTTTGTCTCCACTATCTCTGTAATTCAGCATGCTGTGATGACATATTGAAGCATTACAGGTTTATAACTATGATTATGCTGCCGTTTCCAGTGCTATAAACTGATGGTTTCATTGACTATGAAGGAAGTTGGGTTTGCTTCCCCCCCCACACACACACACTGGTGTCGTAATGAATATTAGGAACCTAATGAGTGTTTCTACCGTTTGATCTGTGGTCCTCTCAATGCAGGCTTTCTGAGTTTGAAGTATTAAAGCATGTACCTCCATAGTCATGTAATGATGTTAAGGAAATGACACTTGAGAACAGGGTGGGGTGTGGCATCCTAGCTGCCACCGGGACCCTCATGACCTCCTCAAGTGGGACTTCTTCATAGCATTGTTCCTCTCCCTTCAGACAAACTGGGGACAACATAGGAGAAGCTTCCTGTCAGGGCCCTGAACATGGGCGCCGTGCATGCTGGACAGCCTGTCTGCATGGCCCCATCTCCTGGGTAATGTATTCCACATGCATGGGAGCCGCTAAGTACTGTTTTCAATTTCCCTCCAATGCACAGGCCTCTTTCTGGCTTCGGAGGGTGTCTCCTGTTTCTAGGGGACACATGGGCCTCATTCTCTGCTGAGTAATGTCAGTATGCCTTTGCCCTTCCAGGCTGGTTGGTGTGACAGGCCCTCTCTGGCATTGCCAGGAGCACCACAGGTGGCTCCATCTCCAGGCACACACTGGGTGACGTTAGCGATTCTGAGCCAGCATTCACTACCAGATGTGCCTAGAAGGCAATGCTGGGACCTCGGCTTTGGAGAAGAGAAAGTTTGCCTTGAGATGATTAGCAGGGATGTCAGGAGCTGATGAAAAAGAAAAGCCCAAACTCACCTCCCCAACTGGTTAGTCATAGGGGGATTTACAACAAGTGAGAGAGGAAGCCGCTTGTCAAGTGGATGGTGAGGGATTTCAGGGCTCTTTTGTACCCATGGAGACAGCCATCTTGCCTAAATGGCCAGTTCTCTTCCTAGCTAGTTATTTTCTCTTTCTTTCTTTCTTTCTTTCTTTCTTTCTTTCTTTCTTTCTTTCTTTCTTTCTTTCTTTCTTTCTTTCTTTCTTTCTTTCTTTCTTCCTTCCTTCCTTCCTTCCTTCCTTCCTTCCTTCCTTCCTTCCTTCCTTCCTTCCTTCCTTCCTTCCTTCCTTCCTTTCTTTCGGTTTTTTGAGACAGGGTTTCCCTGTGTTGTTTTGGTGCCTGTCCTGTAGACCAGGCTAGCCTCGAACTCAGAGAGATCCACCTGGCTTTGCCTCCAGAGTGCTGGGATTAAAGGCATGCACCACCACTAGTTATTTTCTACAGTGGAGGTTTCTGAGCTTATGATATCCAAAGGCCATTGACTGGATACACTGGCTATTTGTGTACAAGTCCATTTTTGAAAACCTGATTCTAAGCCCTTCTTAGTGGGTCCTGGAGGCCTTTACAGAAAAAAAAATAGCGTAAAATATTGTGATTTCAGGAATTCATACCTGTTGGCTCCAGATCTTACTGGAGTTCATGTACTCTGGGGCATCGGGGACCAACAGGAGGGCTGTGATGGTTAGCAGTGTGTGGTGTGGTGTGCACTGGTTTCTCTGAGCCAGACTCATGGACACTTGGGAGCAGGTGTCATGAGGAAGCCTTTGTGCTCAGTCCTTCACACTCATGAGCAGAAGTTTGTTCCAGTGCTTGGTTGTGAAACATCAAAGTCAACCCAGAAGCAAAATGGGACTGAAGAAGTTAATGATTTTCATGAGAATCTTAACTCACCACTTAAGATGCTTTTTTAGAAAGTGGACAAATGATTCTTGTCTTGCTTAAGACCTTCTAATAAAAAAAGTGAGAGTTTGGAAACTTTATAATCAGTCCTCTATTTCCATGAGTTCTACACCCATGGAGTCGATCAGTTGGATATTGAAAATATTTAGGGAGAAATGTATCTCAACTGTGTAGCAGGAATCTTAAAAGTTCTTATTAATAAAATCAAACCTGAGGCCCGAGTTATTGGGGTCCATGCTGGTAGATCAGAGAGACAGAACAAGCCACAGCTATCTCACCTCGCCGGATCCTCAGCTGGTCCTATTTCCTCAGACTGGAAGCTTCTATGTCCTCATCCCAATGGCTCTCAGCTGAACTGTGTTAGAAGCCTGAATGCTTAACCAGCCAAAATCTTAACTAGCCAAATGCTTAACCAGCCAAAAGCTTCTTGTTTCTGGTCCTCACGCCTTATATATCTTTCTGCTTTCTACCACCACTCCCTGGAATTAAAGGCTGGCTTTCTGGGATTAAAGGCGTGTCACCATGCTTGGCTATTTCCAATGTGGCCTTGAACTCACAGAGATCCAGAGGGATTTCTATCTCTGGAATGCTAGGATTAAAGGTGTGAGTGCCACCATTTTCTAGCCTTTGTATCTAGTGGCTGTCTGTTCTCTGACCCCAGATAAATTTATTAAGGTACACAATATTTTGGGGAACACAATACCACCACACAACTGAGCATGTGTATATTTTTTTTTCTTATCATTGTCCCTTAAACAGCACAATGTGACAGCTATTTACATAGCTCTTGACCTGCAGGAGGCATTTCTAGTAATGCAGAGATGATTTAAAGTATACAGGAGAATATATATAGGCTATGTGCAAACAGAATGCCAGTTTTCACAAGTAACTTGAGCATCCACAGATTTTGCTATCTAGGTGGGGAATGGTCCTAGAACCAGTCTCCCATTGGGTCTGGGGCATGGATTCCAGCGTATATTAGTAACAACAATCACCTCTGTCCAGTAGAAGTCGTCTTCATGTGTGTTAAAAGTTCTTCTGCCAGAGAAGACATCACAGAAATATGAAATAGTTCCTTGGATACTTCTGTAGATTCACGTTGGAGTCACTGAGAATTTACTGTGTGAAGGTAGTGTGCCAGATTCCATGTCTCTCAGATAGGCCAGCTGGGGTTGGGGTATTTAGCCAGGAAGGAATCCTGTCACTCCGAATGGAGACATAAGATGCTGGCTGCATAGTCCATGAGTGCTTCAGGAGAGATGGACTGAATTGAAGGGGGAAAGGTTTGTGACGGAGGTGACTTGGAGGTTAGGCCGTGGGAAATTTGTAGAGTTTAACAATGGGAGATGGTAAACTGACAGCTTTAAAGCAAAGGCTGTGAGCAGAGGTGCTGCTGGGCCAAGCATGGGCCATGTCCACTGGCAGGGAAGGACTCACTCTGACCTTGCTGTGGACAGGATTCTCCATCCAAAGGGTCTGTATTGACGGGCTTAGCTGCTAGCCTGTGAAGTGGAGGATCGTTCGGAGTGGAGCCTTGTGGGAGGAAGGGAGTTCGCTCATGTACGCACGGTGAGGAAGACCCATGCTCTCTTGTTTTCTGGCTCCCATGAGGTGAGCAGCTTTGCTTTCCCACATACGCCCCAGCATGATGTGTGGGTCTCACCACGGGCCCCAGAGCAAGAGAGCCAGCTGAGCAGGGACCCGAACTTCTGAAGCCATGAGCCAGCATGAACCTTCCCTTCTTTTTAAGTTGATGACCTCAGTTGTTTTGTCACAGTAATGGAAAAGCAACAGTCTTGAACTGTGTGGGTGCTGGAAGTATAATGTCAGTACATGGTGAGAATTGCTGGCTGATGTTTTTGATGCTTGCTCCGTGGCAGGTGCTTTCTGTATTAGCTCATTTCAACTCACCAGAACTTGAGGATCAGTTTTCATTCCCATTGCCAGATGGGGAAACTGAGATCAAGTAAGGTTAATGGACAGGTGTAGCTTCCTGGAATCAGGAGGTGGGGGTGCAAGGGGCCTCAGTCCAAGACGTCTCCCTAGAGTACACGGATGTTCACTGTTTGCCTCACCACCTCCAGGGACTCCCAGACACGGCAGCCTCAGTGTCAGCAGGGGTGACTTTGTTTTTCTCCCTAGACCCCCTTTTCCTCAGTGCATTGCCAACCCAGCCCAAGGGTGGTTAAGCCCAAATTGCAAGAAAAAAAGAACTCATAGGCAGGATTTCTCTTAAAATATTTAATTTATTTTGTTTTATTATCATTGTATGCCTGCGGATGGTTTGTCTCCCTGCATGTCTGTACAGTGCCCACTGAAGCCAGAGGAGGGTATTGGATGTCACATCTCCTAGAACTGGAGTTATAAGTGGTTGTAAACTGCTGTGTGGGTGCTGAGAATTGAACCCAGGTCCTCTGAAAGAGCAGCCAGTGCTCTTAACCCCGGAGCCACCTCTCCAGGCCCATCAATAGGAATTGTTATTTCCCTATCTCTAAAAATGGTTTCCTTCTTACAAACTCCTCTAGAGGCGGTTGGTGAGCTACTAAGACTTCTGAATGAGGGGTACATTGGAGCAATGCTGTAGGACAGCGGTTCTCAATGCAGGGGACGGGGTTACGCCTCAGGGAGACGTTTTGACTTAGGAGTAGAGTGAACATTTTGATGTTTTGGAGAGTAGAGACCAGAGATACTCCTAACCACAGTAGCTCCATTGACAAAGAATTAGCCAACCCAGAATGTCCAGAGGGGAAGGTGAGCAGCCATGCCTGGGTGGCCAGTTTGGTTGCTGTCAGGGGGATGGCAGACTGGAGCAGGGTCATAGCTACAGCTACCCTGGATGGAGTAGGGCTTGCAGGGGAGAAGCCCTGAGGGTGCTGAGGCATTTACATTAGGACGAGTTACAGCAAGAGGAGAGAGGCGAAGACCAGTTCAGCAGCCACAGCCTGAGGTGTCTTGTACAGGATGGTCAGAAGTGGGGTCATTAACAGTCATTAAGAAGTGAGGCAAGAAGCTTGTGTTCAGATGGTGAGTTGGTCCTAAAGCATTTTGTTTTGATTTTCCAACAAAGGATGGAAAGCGTGAAGTTGAGTTATAAATGAGGATTTAGTAATCATCTCAAGGGAAGTTTGCATGGATAACCCCGAGGTGCCGAGGGAGTGTCAGAGCCCTGGGTTCGAATCCCAGCTCCTTCTCCGAGTAAGGATGTAAACCTGACTGTGTCCTTGAACCGTCTCCGCCTCGACCTCATCACAGGAAACCAAGGGTATGTTTGGAGCTTGGTGAAGAGCCAGGCTAGCACAGGACAAGAGGGCCATGGAGGAATGGCCGCTGGTCACACTCTGCAGAGGAGGAGCTACGTGGGTGAGTGGAATAGCCATGCGTTAGAGCTCCTTGGTGACTTTGGGGACAGCAATTTCATTATTGTTTCATGAGAGCTGCTTCAACATGAGTTAGCCTGCTTGGCATTTCCATAGCATCCAATTATGTTTTTCTTGCAGAGTTGTGTCTGTGTAGATTTAATGGCCAATTACTCATATTAACTTTATGTTTTCCTTAAGTAAGAGGAATACGTGGTAGAGAAGGAGAGGAGTCATGAAAGAGTGGGAGAGACAGCAGACAGGACTTAACGTTGTTTCCCACAGAATCCGTTTTGCTTTGAATCCCCGAACTCCTAGTGTTGGACGTTAGAAAGAGGGCAAGATGTCCTGGACTTGGAAGTTGTCCAGACTGATGCAAGGAAGTAGTTTTCTGGCCTCTCTGTTCATGCAGCCTCCTGGATGGTAGGGCAGCCAGGTTAGCCTTAGGGAAAACACACCAGCCTCTGATGCTCTGAAATGGTGCATCTTGGTTAAAGTGAGGCCACGGGGTCTGGAGAAGCGGGGAGGTGGGTGAGAATCTTGCTGGGGTTGGAGTCTGACTTTCAGTGGGGCGGACAGACCCTGCCCAGCCCGTGCCAAGCTGTGTCCTTGGCAACCCTTCAAGGGAAGCCCTCCTTGGAGATGAACAGTTTGTGAGCGACTCATTCAGTGTGTGCAGACTTGTTCCCTGAGAGACAATTAAGAAGGCTGGTTTGATTCTCTTGGAAGCAGGTCCCCAGCAAAGCACATCCTCGGCGGATCCTCACCCTGCCAAATTCTCCACATTTGTCTTTCATTTGCCTGAGAACCTCCCTTCAGATAAGGGGTCCCATTTCCAGCCCTCTGTGGCGGTCCTCTCCTACCTCCCCAGATCTTGCTCATCCCACACAGTGTTTATGCCCCGCTCATAAAATACGCTTATCTCTTTGATAAGTAAGAATGACCTTTGCCGTTCAGGCCTTAGCTGGTTCATGTTCTTCCTCCGTTTTCCTGGGCAGTCAAGCTATCCACATATATTCTTTGAGACAGTTCTGATGCTGAGCAAATGTGAAGAAAACCGTAACTCACATTCCATCCTGGTTGTCTTGAGGAGTCTAGCTGATACATTTGTTTTTGATTTTTCTGAAGGTGGGGAACGTGGGCCTTGGCGGTGGTTAGGCGGAGGTTCTCGTGTGGGGTGGCCTGTGCCCCCTTTCTCATGGTGAGACTCGAAGGTCAGGGAGAGTATGTAGAAGGAAGCTGCTGAGGTTCCCACCAAAACCACACTTGGACTTGATGGTTAGAGAGAAAATTTAACCACACCCCCACCCTGAGTCTGTGTGTGTATTTATTTTTGGGATGTTTTAGAACACATTTGATTTAAAAAAAAAAAAACAAAATTAAGAAAACAAATCCCACCCCAATTCTGCTAAAATGTGATTTATGTCTTTTATTACATATTTTTCTCCCCAAAGTTGTACATATATATTATGTTATAACCCGCCTTTGCTACTTAACAATATATCATGTTTTTGTCACCATATAAGAATGTATCACCAGCAGAGACAGGTGGATCTCTGTGAGTTCAAGCCCAGCCTGGTCTACAGAGTAAGATGCAGGACAGGCACCAAAACTACACAGAGAAACCCTGTCTCAAAAAAAAAAAAAAAAAAAAAAAAAAAAAAAAAAAAAAAAAAACCCAAAAAACAAACAAACAAACAAAAAAGCCTATTGTAACACCACTTAAACTTAGAGAAAATATTTATTTTGCAATACTCTTAGTTTATTTAACCACTGTACTGTATATGTGGCTAGCAAAACCAGAGGTAGTTTATCCAGTAAGGGAGACAAAGAGCTTGCTAAACAGAGAAATAAATGTGTAAAGTGTCGAGGAGGAAGACTACTCAGTGTTGAACACGTTTCTCAGAGAGGAGAGAGGTCTGCGTTTTGACAGTGTTCAAGGGATTTCCTGGGGACATTAGCTTCACATAGAGTTGATGGATTTAAACTGGGGGAGACTGAGGAGAGGGTGTTCCTGGTGGAGAGAATAGCCTGTGCAAAGATCCTATATTCAGAGATAGACTAGAATATTCGTGAACCTGAAGGAAGGTCTGTGCAGCTGGAGCACAGGGTGTGTGTGTGTGTGTGTGTGTGTGTGTGTGTGTGTGTGTGTGTGTGTGTGTGTGTGTGTGTGTGATTGCTCCTAGGCTCACAGTGGCCAGAAGAGGGCATCAGATCCTTCAGAGCTGGGATAGCAGACCTTCCTGGGCTATTCGGCTTGTTCTGTGGGTGCTGGGATCTGAACTCGGGTCCTCCTGATTGCCCAACAAGCAATCTTAACTGCTGAGCCATTGCTCTTACCGCTTCGTCAGCTTTCCTACTCATACGTTTTCCCATCACTTACAGAAGCCTGTTTTCAGACCTCCTCCATGCCCTGAGGTGTCACACTGCTCGTCATCTGTCTCTAGCCATGTTTGTGAGAGTTCTGCCAGCATTGTTCCGGTGTTGCTCCTGCCATTCGGTGGCATGCCTTGGAAGTTTGGTGCCCGCCCGAGGTGAATTAAAGAACCACCTGCAGGCTCTGTACTCTTCGCTACCTTAAACCATGTGGTCAATCTGGGAGTCCCTGTGTGTACTGGGAGCAGTGAGGACATGGTTTATTGCTATCCAAATGGCTGGCTAGTTGTGGAAACAGTGTTTACTGACTAGTCTATCCTTTGCCCACTGTTTTGAAATAGCACCTTCACAACACACTGACACTGTGTAGATATTTGGGAAGGCTCTGGACCTTCTATTACACACCATTGATTTGATGTCTCCTGTTGCCTGGCACCTTCCTTTTTCACTCCCGCGCCCTTTAAAATCTGATAGAACAAAGCCTCACTCATTACTCTTTGTTTTTTCTTTTCTTTTTTTCAAAATGTTCTCAGTTCCAGGAAATTATTCCTCTGGATAAATTTTAGAATCATTTAGTTAATTTTGCAGATTAATTTGGGGACAGGTGACATCTAATCGATACTAGTATCCTCAGAAAAATGGCAAAGCTCTCCACTATTTTAAATCTCCTTTCGGGTTATTGGCTAGAAAGGACATCTTTAAAGAAAGCAGCAGCCTTGAAGACATTGCAGTTTCATCTAGAAAATACCATGACCTAGAGAACCTGACCAGAGTGAAAACCAGGCTGATGGTAGGACACTGAGGTCCCTCTGCAGTAGGTCATGTTCTCTCTGAGGGTTTGGTCCACTGGGCAGACTGCAGCCGTGACTCTGCAGAGCCCTGGAAGGTAAGGAGATTGACATACAAAGCTCGTTAGTGCTAGGTGCCCTCCTCTGGACTTGGCATGGGTCTCATTCACTCCCAACACGACCAGCAAATGAGTTCTCGTGGGCTGTTTTTTTAATCTGACTCCAAGACCCTGGGAAGCAATTTAACTTTGCTAAGAGGAGGGTGGTGATGATGGAGCAGGGGACAGATGGTATGTATGCCCTTGGCAGGTTGCTGAAAATGCTCTGCCTTGTTGCCCTTATTGAATTGAGAGCGCCACCTGCAGGCAAAGCTGCTCGTGTGGTCCTTTTGTGCCTGGGATAAGGCTCCGGGAGAGGTAGCCATTCCTGTTCCTGTTTTAAGTCAGCCTGGACCGTGAATGTTTCAGGGCCCTGTCTGTAAACCAGGGCCTCCTGACTTGTTTGTGTCTGCTGTTCCGCATGGGGAGTTTGATGGGAATTGACTCCCCGCTACTTCCCACCCAGCTGGGAGGCACATCTGGAAGAGGGGCCGTGGAACGCTCCAGGTTCTGCCGGTGGCCGCGGCAGCTGCCTTCCTTCTCCTATAGCCTGGGCTGGCAAGAGCAGCTCAGCTTTCTATTTTTAAACTGTCCGCTATGCTCCGGTGGAGGCTGCCTGCACCTCATGCTGAATCATGATCCAGCCTGCTAATTGCGGCAGTGCCTGTGGCCTGCCAAGTACCCAGACGGGCATCTGGCTCTGTATTTTTTTTTGGGGGGGGGGGTGCTGTTCCTGCAATAGGACAGACAGGATGACAGATACTCCCAGAGGCAGGGGTCCCAGGCAGGCCCAGGCAGTACTTCTGTGGTGCTCCTTACCTTTGGGCTTCTTCGTAAAGGAAATTTGCAGATACAGCACCAAGCAGCACCAGATTGTTACAGTTCACGCATTAAAATGAGGGGCGTTAGGATGTTGTGTATCAGACACACATATTTCAGCCATCAAAGCTGCCTTCACTCCCTCTCCCAGAGCAGGTAGCATCCACATGCAAACCGTATTAAAAAAGAGTATGTCTAACACACACAGGCTGATGTATGAGGTTGACTCTGTCTTTTCTTAGAAGCCGGTTTTGCTGGGGCCATTATTATATTTCTGAAACGCTGGGGAATGAAGAATTGTTCCTCCAGGGTGCTGGCAGCCTCATGTTCTTTCTCACTGGGTGCCTGTTAGTGCATTCTCTCCTTAATGTCCCTACCTATGAGGTCACGGGACTAAGAAGGACCACATGCCCCTGCTGTGAGGACTTAACGTCCATACCTCGTCCTCTTTCTGGAACCTCTTAGACCTAGCTTCCAGTGGCTGCAGGAGGCTTGATATCATGACCTGTGGACAGAAGCCACCTCCACACTACCAGGAATCTAAAGGACTAAGTGTCTTAATTTTGACAATGGTGTGGCTCTCGTGAGACATTTTCCCATCGCCTTTTAAAACACTAGTTTTTAACTGTAGCTGCCATGTGCGTGTGTGAGTGCTCATCTGGGTCTGGCCCCTCAAGCAGAGCCCTCACCTGGTCAGGCATTACCAGGGTTGGTCCCTTTGACCCATGAGAGGGTCAGAGAATCCAGAGCTAGATTTCTGTCTGTTCTGAGGGCTGAGCAATGTTGAGGGAAGAAATGGCAGCCAGGCTGTGACCCCCTGGTTCTCAGGCGAAGGGCTGTCTTACTTCTTGACGACATTAGGTCTTTTCTTAGGGTATAGGCCAGCCCACAGGCTAACAGCACAAGTCAGATACCCTTCTAGGGTTTGGCTGTGTGTAGTCAACTTCAGAGAAGGCAATTTGAGCAAGATGATGGTATTCTCTTTTCTGCAGTTTTTTTGTGGGGGAGAAGAAAGAAAGACAGCTTCAAGGGCAGCTGCCAGAGGGGGCCTGGAGGAACGCAAGTCTCAGCTCTGTTGACTGAACAGATTACCATCTGCCTCCCTCAGGACCGCTGGAAGTGTCCTATGATGAGTGAGGACACTTATAATAGGCAGGCCTTGGGACTGGCCCATTTTTGGAACGCAGTGGGTACCAGGCTTCTGCATCTTGCAGGGTCTCTGATGCACCATCCGTGGAGCTTGACCAACTAATGTTGCCTGACCTGACCCCTCACCAATCTCAGAAGGCTTCGTGCAGACTGAGTCACCATAGACCGAGGGCAGGCTGTGGCTGTAGGAGTTACAGATTTCACAGTTGTGAGATCCTAGTGAGTAGCAAGTGTGGTGGTCCGTTCTTTGAAATCTCACTCCAGCTCTGGAAGGGATCACGCCATGGAAAGACCACAGAGCTTTCGGGACATGGCAAGCTGGAGGGGAGGGGGTTGATTGGGATGGTGATGTCTTCTGTCCCACCACATCACTGCCCTAGCTCACACCTAGTCCCTCTCCTCACTGGGTCCTCTTTTGGTCTTGGCTTCCTCCCCTTCCCTCCTTCCCAGGGAATTCCTGGAGATTACAGTTCACATTTAGTTTCTTCCCCCATCTCCAACTTAACTGCTCAACCCACAGCAATCTGGTTCCACCCCCACCACGCCACTGAAATTATCCTGGTAAATGTCACCTCTGAAGACGTGTGAACAGCAGATCTGAGTGTGCCATGGGTCTTGTGAGCTCTTCCCTTTCCCAGGCTTAGCAGGGCTTGACTCCTCAGCCCCCTCTCTGCCATGACGGTAGGGTATTGCTCTCTTCTGCCCTGTTTTCCCTCTGGCCATCCCTGCCCTCTCCTCAGAGATCTAGGCTCTCTTGTATCTCAGTCCACTCAATGAGCTGTGTGACCTCATCTACCATTTTCAGTCACCTCTAGAGTTCGATGTTTTCTCCTTCAGATTTCTTTCTGGACCCCCGACAAGGAATTTCAGGTGCCTGTGGACATATTCAGTGTATTGCCCCTCCCCTCCCCCAATCTCAGCTGGTCTAGATGGAATTACACCCTGCCTTCCAATGGCTTCTCCCCGTGTTTTCCCATCTCACTGGTGCACTCTGGTCTGCCTCATCCTCCACCTCAGTGATGTGGCGTCATCTCTTGTCTCCAGACATGTCTGGCAGCTCTCCATCAATGTCAAGGCCATTGCCTTCCTCCACCGGCATTTCTACCTACCCCATCCAGGCTCTCAATCCAGTTGCTCCTGGACCATTGGATGCACCTCTTAGTAGGTTCTTGCCTGCCGCCCATTCTCCTTCCTGAAAAGGGAATGTCTGGTATCGTTTGTGTATGCCACCTACCTCAACTCATGTTTGAAACTTAGTCCTTTAGATTCCTGGTAGTGTGGAGGTGGCTTTTGTCCACAGGTCATGATATCAGGCCTCCTGCAGCCACTAAGAGGTTCCAGAAAGAGGACAAGGTATGGACGTTAAGTCTTCACAGCAGGGGCATGAGGTCCTTCTTAGTCCTGTCACCTCACAGGTGGGGACATTAAGGAGAGAATGCACTAACAGGCACCCAGTGAGAAAGAACATGAGGCTGCCAGCACCCTGGAGGAACAATTCTTCATTCCCCAGCGTTTCAGAAATATAATAATGGCCCCAGCAAAACCGGCTTCTAAGAAAAGACAGAGTCAACCTCATACATCAGCCTGTGTGTGTGTTAGACATACTCTTTTTTTAATACGGTTTGCATGCGGTTGCTACCTGCTCTGGGAGAGGAAATGAAGGCAACTTTGATGGCTGAAATATGTGTGTCTGATACACAACAGCTTAATGCCCTTCATTTTAATGCGTGAACTGTAACAGTCTGGTGCTGCTTGGTACTGTATCTGCAAATTTCCTTTACGAAGAAGCCCAAAGGTAAGGAGCACCACAGAAGAACTGCCTGGGCCTGCCTGGGACCCCTGCCTCTGGGAGTATCTGTCATCCTGTCTGTCCTATTGCGGGAACCCCTTCCCCCCAAAAAAAAAATAAATGCAGAACCAGATGCCGGGACTCAATGTGAGATGATTAAGCCATGAGGTTTCTACCCTTATTAGTGGCATTATCTTGGGAGTGGGTTAGTTGTGAATAGAGGTCAGCTCCTTCTTTCTTGCTAGACTCTTCTCCTTCTCTCTGCCCTGGGATGGGGCAGCAAGAATGCTTTCCCCAGCTCTGCCTCCTGACTGTGGACTTCACAGCCGTCAGAACTGTAGGAGACAAACCTTTGCTCTTGTGTAAATTCCCAATCTATAGTAGTCTGTTCATATCAACACAGAACGGACTAAGTCGTCTGAGGCTCCAGCACCTGTCTGCTTGTGTCCGGTACTGATCGGTTCCCGGTGGGAACGGACCCCAGAGCACAGCCCACGAAGACCTGTGCAGTATCCACCTTGCCTTGCCCCAGCCTCGGTTTTGATGTCTCTCCTGTTGCTCGCCCCCCCCCCCAGCTGTCTGTGCAGCCTAGTGCATCTGATTCCAGAGCAGAGGCCCCTGATACCCCTCTGAACAGAGTGGCTCACAGTCTCACACCCCAGGACACCCTACTTTATTGTTTTCAGAGAACGGCTTTCCGAAGCCATAGTTAATCCATCCCTCCGTTTCTGCCGGAAGATAATGTGTACACACAAACATCACTGTTTGCCACCAATATGTATTTCCAGCCCAATTGAATCTGAATTTTCACATTTGCCTGCATCGGACTGTCTGTCCTGGATAAATGTACTATTTCCTCTCACCTTTTTAAAGACAGGAAAAATAGTTCAAGCATTCCCTGAGAGTGCAGAGACTCCAAGTGGAGCAGATCCGGTCTAGCCTTAGAAAGAGGCTTGGCGCAGAGGCTGGGCAGCGTCCGCACCGGGCTCTCTTAAGGGATTTGGTGTGCTTTGGCCTCATTCTCTTACTCCAGGCCACCTTTGTTTCTGCTTCTGTTTATTCTGAAAACAACAGTTTTTCCCCTCGAGGACAAAAACTACCTTGAGCGGCGACTCTGCCCACTGACCAGGGAGAGCAGGTAGCTTATGCAGGTGAGGCTGACCAGAGGGTAGAGACAGGGTGCCCGATGAACGCACATGCAGCTTCCAGCTGCAGGCGCTTGGCTCTGGGCTCCCGGGCTGCCGTGGCCTAATTGCTGTCTTCTGAGCAGATGGCTCACTCCCGTGCTAAGGCTGCCTGAGAGGTTCTGCTATTAACACCCGGGGTGCAACAAGAGCTTCCAGTTCCTTAACCCCCCATTTCCAGGAGTTCATTACTTGGATCCTTATAGTCCCCCTCACACCTCCAGCTAAATTTAGACGTTGGAGGTTTCACCACTTAACAGTCTGCGGGTAGGCTCTGTGAAGTGTCATTCATTCATTCACGCGCACGTGTGAGTGCCGAGAGAGAGCCGTGGTGACTTTGGGACGTGGCGCCTGTTCCCCTGCATGATGGGAAAGCACACTGAGGACAGCACAAAGGGAAGAGTGCTTTGAAGAAAGTGAGCTGACTTCCCTCTGGAGAGCAGGATGGCAAGGAGCAAGAGGGACAGAGGGTGTGCCCCCCGGGAGGCTGGTGATGGTGTCCTTTGCTGCCACCATGGTGGCCAGCCGTCAGCAGGCTGCAAGCCCTGCAAAGGGTGTTCCGAGCTGTGCAAGTTTTTCTGGGGTCCCGAGCCATGGGCCTGATACCCTTCGAACTCCTCTAATGTGCCATAGGCTTTGGGGAGATAGAATTGGTGTTTGATTCGGAGGCAGAACCTCTTGGTTCCAAGTGCAGACAGAACATTCTCTGGGTGGAATTTGACATGCCCTGCAGAAACAGGCAGGCTGAAGCTCGCTGTGACCATCACCGAGATGCTGTTGTGTGGGAGAAGCAGATACATTCCCATCTGTGGTCCCGTTGGCTACATGCCTATCGGTAAAGAAGACAGAAACAAGACTCCCCGCACAGAACTGTGGCCTCTGGGTGGAGCTTGCTATGGGCCAGGGCTGTTCCCTGCTCTGCTTCTCCCAGGCCTGGCTCCCAGCCGCTCTTCAGAGGCACGCTCTCCGCATGCTCATACCGCTCATGTAGCTGCCTCCACATAATGAGCTGTGTTGCCTGTGTTTGCCCTGGCTTTATAAGATTAGATATTGAAAAATTTTAAGGACTACCTATATATTCCAAAATGTAGACTGTAATGTTAGTTTCCTTCCTCTGTTCCCATTCGTGCTTTCAAAGTAGTTCTTTCCTGGTTTGTATTTAAAGCAGTGGTTGTTTACAGTGACTTTGTAAGTGCCTGCTAAGATGGGAAGTCTAAAGATGACATTTCTTTCTCCCCCTTTTTTTTTTCACTCATAACCTTCCATTTTTCAGGAGTTAACCATGACCATTGTTGTTTTATGGTGATTTTGGTGCCTCCATGATTCTTCCCTAAATCTACAATACAATACAAATAAATCTGTATTTATTTATTTGACTGTTTGTTTCTAGGGGTTGGACACACATGCTAGGCATGCAGTCTTACCACTGACATCTCAGCCCCTAAATTTTTTTGATATGATTTTTTTATATGAACAAATACAGCCAGTCATGTGTCAACTCCCCCTTTTCCCCTAGAGTTGTCCTCTCTGCCTTTTCTGGTCACAGTCTTGATTCCCACTGGCTCGTCTCTGGGCTCTTACGTGTGGAGGTTGACATTGGGCATCTCTCTCAGCCCCCCTGAGGCAGGGTCTCTGGGTGGAGGTTGACATTGGGCATCTCTCTCAGCCCACCTGAGGCAGGGTCTCTGGGTGGAGGTTGACATTGGGCATCTCTCTCAGCCCCCCTGAGGCAGGGTCTCTGGGTGGAGGTTGACATTGGGCGTTTTCCTTAGCTCCCCCCACCCAGGCATGGTCTCTGGGCTCTTACATGTGGAGGTTGACATTGGGTGTTTTCCTTAGCTCCCCCCGCCCCCGGCATGGTCCCTGGGCTTGCTTCTCTTGATACTCAACCGCTCTCCTGTGCTCCTCTTTCTGTTTCCGAATCTCCATCTGCCCATTTCTTGGGCTGCACCCAGATTTGAATTAAGAACATTTTTATCAGCCTTGTGTGGAAAGGGGTGGCTATTCTGAGAGTTGACTGTCCAAATATGGTTTGCTCTTCTACCTTCACATTTAACCCGCAGCTTGGTAAAGTTTAAGTTAAAATTAATTTCCCTCAGAATTTTGAAGGTGTCACTCTCGAATCTTCTAAGTTCTAGTATCTCTGTAATGTCACCCTGATTCCTATTATTATATGTGGTCTGATCTCTTCCCTCTTCTACCTCTCTACAAGGCTCAGAATCTTTTTTTTTTTTTTTTTTTGGTTTTTCGAGACAGGGTTTCTCTGCGTAGCTTTGCGCCTTTCCTGGAGCTAACTTGGTAGCCCAGGCTGGCCTCGAACTCACAGAGATCCACCTGGCTCTGCCTCCCAAGTGCTGGGATTAAAGGCGTGCGCCACCACCGCCCGGCAAGGCTCAGAATCTTTAAACTGGTCTCTACTTCTCTGAATTGTCCCAATGGTGTGTGTGTCATGGAGGTCCGTTCATTTATTGTAGTCTTGTCAGTTTGAAAACTAATGCCTTTGATTTCACGGAGTTTTTCCTATATTGCTTCTTTGGTTGTTTCTCTCTCTCCCTTCTTCTATTTCCAGTTGGTAAGGTGCTAAAACTCTTAGGTTGATCCGTAAATGCTCTTATCTTTTATCTATGTTTTGTTTGTCTCTAACAGAGAGATTTCCAAAACTTTTCCTCCAGATGTTTTGTAGACCTTTTCCAGCCACCACACACAACACTTTCTGTCTCTTTTTAAAGTGACATTGATGGGCACAATATAGTCTTGGATGTCTCAGAGGGCGATTAATTGTAGTATTTTCTCTCTGAATTGCCTCCTACTCTTCACCCTCTCCTCCCTTTTATTAAAAGTAGATTATGTTCTCATATAATATGTCCTGATTATGGTTCCCCTCCCCGTACTCCTCCCCACCTCTCCTCCAATCCTGATCCACTCCCTTTCGGTCTCTCATTGGAAAAGAACAGGCCTCTAAGAGATAACAACAACACGTAACAAAATAAAATATAACACGATAAAACCCATCACATCGAAACTGGACAAGGCAAACCAAGAGAAGGAAAGGATCCCCAAGAGAAGGCGCAAGAATCAGAGACCCGCTCATTCACATGTCCGGAGTCCCATAAAAAGACCAAACTGGGAGCTGTAATATGTACTCAGAGCCCCTGGCATAGACCCATGTAGACCCTGTGCTCGCTGCTTCAGTCTCTTCTCACATTCTTTCCTCCCATTGTTTATGTATTCATTTGTGTGAGTGGCCATATGTGCATGGGCACGTGTATGTAAGTGTGCATACACATGTGCACACTTAGGTGTGGAGACCAGAGGTTGACATTTGGGCATCTTCCTCAGCCATCCTGACGCAGGGTCTCTCACCACTTCTGCTAGTCTGGCTAATCAGCTTGTCCAGATGTCTCCGTCTCCACCTCCAAGGTCTGGGATTGCAGGCGTCTGCAATGTGGGTGCTGGGGATGCGAACTCCTGTTCTCATTGCTTGAGCAGTCCTGGGATTTATCCACAGAGCCATCACTGCAGCCCCAACCCTTTGCAGTTCAAATTGGGAACTTCCTTGACTATAGATAAGACTGAGACCAGAGGGGAAGCTCTGCTTCACGAGTTGGGGCGTGTCCATTCTTAGGCATCACTGAAACGGATTGAGCTGGAATTTAGATGTACCACTGAGGGTAGGCATAGTCCCTGACTGTTTGCATCTAGAGATATTTTCTCTCAGGCTTTTCATGTTTTCCAAGTCTGGGGCTTCTAAACAGATAATGTCTCCTCCCCCGCTGTGATGGGGAAGGGAGGTCACCCGAAGGCCACAGCCAGCAGACTAATTGCTCCTTATACATTTCAGCCTGTCCCTCGGTTTCCAACCCCATTCTCCACCTCTCCCCGCCTCTGTAGAACCTGGTACTTCCAATTTCCCCAGCTCTGGGGGCCTCTGTGGTACTCTGGTGTTCTTACTCACACCTTTCTGGTTCTGTTGGGTCCTTTATCACATTTCTCCAAAGTTTCTTCTCATTTCTGGAATGTTGAAGAGGGAGAAATGATCAGATGTTCGATTTATCACATTCAATGGAAGTGCTAATTTCACTTTAATGTGTTTTGGAATGCTTTTTAAAAATTGATAGGATCACAGGCACTCACCCATGTGGTCCTTGTGCCTGATCTGATTGGGTTTTGATGAAGGAGGTGTTCGTTATCCCCAGTTTACCGAGTGTGTGTGTGTGTGTGTGTGTGTGTGTGTGTGTGTGTGTGTGTACAGGCAGACAGAGACGGAGTGGTTGGAATGGATGGTGTGGCCGCACCCAGGCTGAAGGTGCAGCTGCTCTGAACTTCAGGCCCCATCTCAAGGACTGCCTGTCAGGGGTGAGCCTTGTGTGTGTGTGTGTGTGTGTGTGTGTGTGTGTGCGCGCGCGCGCGCGCATGCGTGTGTTTATGGCTAGTGTGTTTACGGCTCATGGTCATACATGGACATTGGGCTGGAAACATGTCAGAATGTTTCACGGCCTCCATGAGGCTCTCCTGAAATGGTCGCATCCTCCTTAGCACCTGTATAGGAAGAGGGGTGTATAACATTCAGAGCAGGACATGGACTCAGAAGGACATTGTGTTCTTGGATTCTAGTTCCCTGTTACAGTAACCCTGAAGGAAGGGGTTGTCTGTGGAAGTGCCTGTCTTCCATGACCGATTTCTATTACTGAGGACGGCAGAGTAACTCGCTGCAGAGTGCTCAGTCATGTTTCAGTGGCCAGGCTGTATGTTTTTAAAAGTCTGGAATCCAAATTACAGCATTAAATGTAACTAATGACCTTGAGTTGAAGCGGCCAAAGCTAAGGAGCTTCATCTGTGTCCAGGCAGGGAACTAGCAAGGCTGGTGTTAGGTCATGCTCCTGTCGGGAAATGGTTGCAGACACCAGCAGCAATGAATACCCGACTTTTGCAGGGGAGCTCACTGGAGTAATTTAATCACATGGATGCTTGTTGGAATTCAGATACTATGTCTGAATATAGAGATGCCATTTTTACATGTATTGTAATATTTTCTGTAGATGTGTAAGTATATGAGCACATGTAAAACAACTTGTTTGGAGGTAACCTCGCCAGGCTTCCTAATAGCACCCTGCCAATATTTTATGAACCGTATCTTATGTATTTTATGTCCTTATAGCACATCCCTGGCACACCATCCCTACTGCTGTTTCGTTTACCAATTGGCATTTCCCCAAGAGGACTAGAACGCTGAAGCCACAGAATAGAGGCCTTGTAACCAGTGCCACCTGGGGGACTCCTCCCCTGTCACTTAGCTGTCTCTACACGGGAGACCCTGCTCCACAGCCATGTTGCAGTTCCATGAAACAGAACACAGGCAAAAGGTTGGGAGATCCGGGTTGGGAAACGGAAATGTCAAAAACGGTCCTTTAAGACTAACAAAAGACTGACTTGCATTCTCACCCCCCTTAGCAATTGTCTTGTGTTTCTGAGTATTGTTCCAACAAGCCTGGACATTTTGTTGTTGCCCTTGGGATGATTTAGTGGGGTAAGACAATCTCACCACTTCTTTAGCATCTCTGGTTGGTTCTGGCAAGCACAAAGTCCTGGGGGCTCCTCACCATGAGTCCTCTTGTGGGAGAAGAGGGCTTTATCAGACAGACTGCTTAGAGAGGAACATGATGTTCCCCATTCAACACATAAGTTCATCAGGAGAATTCCAGTTTGAATCTCACGGCCCAAGAACCACGTTTGCCGTGTGGTGAGGGTAGACTCAGAGGCATTGGACATGGTGGAAGGGTGTTGAGCAGGTGGCGTGGTGTGAGTGGAATCTCCAGGCCAGGCTTAGAGTTGCTTTTCAGAGGCCCTTTCACCATGCTCAGCTCCAGCCACACGAGGACACAGGTTCGCCTAAGTTTTTGCTGGAAGTGGTGGAGTTTCGTTGGCACACAGGGCCCTCCAGCTGCCTTGGAATGGAAAGACTAAAGGGAAAAGGAAACGCTTACCATGGGGACCTCTGTGGCACAGGGAGATGATCACGTGGTGAAGAGCCATCTCTGTGATGCAGGAAGGCGGAAGCGTGTAGTGAGCCAGAGGGCCACCATATCAGATCTTAAGTCATTTCTTCTTGCCCCTTTGGATCAGTGGCATCGGTCACTGTTCCGAGCAGTTAACACTGCCATCACCAGGGACAGCAGGACACATCTGATGTGGAGGTGTACGGTGACCTTGGGGTGGACCATCGACGTGCTTAGATGGGCCAGTGCAGAGGAGCGTCCTCGCTGGAAGGCAGTCATCTGGCGGGGCCGCGGCTGTACCTGTGGCAGAGTCCTGGCAGTAGACGGTGGGGAAAGGGAGCAGGCACGGGCGTGTAGGGACCAGGAGTCCGATGGAACCAGGCAGCCATGTCTGGGAACAACAGTTCCTGCTCCCCACCGGGCGGCGCTTCTCATTCATTCTTTGGTGATCCTTCCATCGTTTATGTATGACAGAGAGGTACTCCTGTGACATGGAGGGCCTAGATGGTTCCACAGGGCTATCCCACCACAGGACTCCCCATTTGTACACGAAACCCAGCAGCCGCAGCGAGTGGTACCGTGAGACTAAGTGTTGCCATCAACTGTGTCTACAATCTGTTGACGTGAGTTTGTCTCCGCTGTACTTGAACTCCGTGGCTCCTGTTGCCTGGGGTGCTAACTGTGCATTAGCAGCGTGAGGCTGGAGACACACAGCTTTATTTCTATTAATGCCAGGAGAGCGGGCCCGTTAAAAGCGGTCACCAGGACAAACGGCACTCTTATCGGCGGGTTCTCCTTCGGCTGTCGACGAACCTGTTCTGTTTTTCGTGGCGTGGCCTTCATTTCCTCGTCTGTTGTTTTCCGAACCTCCTGGGTTAAGAAATTAAAGTCTGATGAGAGTAGGCGGCGAGTGAGGGCCTTGGGAAAGACGAAAGACACTTCTGTAGGGGCGGAGAGGTCTGTGGAGCAGGTGCGAGAGGAAGGCCGGGGAATTTTCCCAACAGAAAACTTGTGTCTTGACTATGAAGTGAGAGCAGTGACATGTGGATGTGGTTCAGTCAGACGTCTATCCCTCCCGTTGTGGACCCTTTATGGCTTCCCCTTGCTGCTGTGTGCCAGTGAGATTTTAATACAGTGGCAGGGGAGAAATGGTGGAGCCTCCCGTTGAGAACGTGCTTAGGAATCAAACGAGTGTGATAATGAGGATGAATGTGAGCTGTTGTCCCGAGGAAATGAGAGGACCGTGTGGTAGCACACACGGAGGAAGAGTGCCTCTTCTCTGCTTCCTCCCAGGCCTTTGTTCGTCTGTCCTGCTGTCCAGCCAGCCTGCCATCTGTCTGTCTGTCCATCTCTCCATGATTGCATGCATCTATCCAGGGAATTGGCTTGCAGGGCTCCACCCATGTGAAAGGCCAGGAAGGAAGGACTTTAGGGATGCAAGTCTAAATCAGACAGTGAACCCCGGCCCAGAGTCTGAGGTAAAAGATGAGCACAGGACAGGGTGGCTAGAAAGCAGAAGCAATAATAGTAATAATAATAATAATAATAATAATAATAATACATAGAAGCCAGGGAAAGTTACAACTTTAAGCTTCAAGGCAGAGGATGGGGAGCCTGGAGTGTGAGCCTGTGGGGAAAAACAGGGCAATATCTGGCAGAGATACTCTTTTTTGTTTGTTTTTAATGGGCTCATAGGCTTTGAAGTCAGAGCAAACATCTTAAAGTTATATCCTTGCACATTATTGATTCAGCACAAGATCATATGGGTAAATGATGACGGTCATTGATAATATAAAATTTTTACCTACATGTGAGTTACTACCTTCTCTCTGAGTCTCAATACAGAATTGGTTTAAATAAAACACCTTTTCTGAGCCAGACATGGGGACACATACCTATAATCCCAGTATTTGGGAGGCTGAAGCTGGAGGGTTATGAGTTCGAGGCCAGCCTGAGCTATGTCAAGGACCAGAGATGAAGCCTAATGGCGGAGGATTTGCCTGACCTGTACAAGGTCCTAGGTTTGAGCCCTAGCACCACACAGTAAACACACATAAAATCCTTTTCTCACTCTTCTTTATATCCACTGATAAGGCTGTGAAATTGAGGTGTTCACCCCAAAGGGCAATAGGCTAGATATGAAGGAAAGTGCTAGAAAGGGAGCATGCTGGGTACTAGCAAAGGATAACAACCGTGGGGGCAGCTCAGAATTGGTGTTCAAGGTGGAGCATGGTGCCTGGTGGTTGCTTTTTTCTTGGCTCTAACCTGTCCAAGGTGAGATGGGTTAGCCAACACACCAGGCCAACATGACTTTGTGGACCAGCAGTCGGTGGGTGTGCCGTCTCTAGAGTCAGGCTCTCCACCGAGGAGCCAGATCTGCCCCCCCGAATGGCTGACACACTGAGGAGCCTCGGGAGCCAGCCGGCCTATGGCCAGGGAAAGGGAGACAGCCCCAAGCGCAGCGGCCAGCACCTGGGCCTGGCAGTCAGCTGAGTCTGCTTGTGGCCGTTGAGCCTTGCAGATGTCCCTGAGGTCGGGATCTGGGGACCTAGTGAGTCTTGGGAGAGGACCAGTGAACACAGAGGTGGCGGCTTTCGTTGGTTTTTCCATCAGCTGGAGGGGCTCAAGGGGTCCTTGGATGCCACAGGCAGTACCGTCCCCTCAAGGGGATTTAGTTTAGCTAACCCTGGCAGTACAGGCCTGCAACCTCGGCTACTCAGAAGGCTGAGAAGGGAGCAGGTTCAAGTCCTAACCTGGGATATGGAGTGAGTTCAAGGCCAGCCTGGGCAACTTTAGCAAGATGCTGTCTCAAAATAACAAGTAAAATCAGCTCTGGGTATAGTTTAGTGAAAGAGCACTCGCTTTAGGACCTAGGTTCAATTCCTGGGGTCTCCAAAAAAATTAAAAATAGGAAGATATGTATTTCATCTAACTGGTGCTTTTCAAATATTGAGGATGTCAACAATGTTAACAAAGGAGATCTTACATATAAACACAACATTTTCCTGGATCTTTGGGCAGCAACTCTGTATGGCAGGCCCATGTAGATGGCACCCCACCCAAGAGAACCGGGCAGGTGAGAACTCTGCTCCGTATGCGTGGCTGGATATGGATATGCCTGTTTCCAAATGCATGGGCTGTCTGTGGGCTGACAGTGGGCTCACCCCGTCTGCCATCCCCTGGTTGAGTTATGGGAACCGTGCCTAGGATAGCATAGTACAGAAACCCCATTGTAGAATCTGTGGCCGTTCTCTGTGAGCTCCTCCAGCCTCATGGCCCCAGGTGGTGAGGTCACAGAGTCATGTGGGAATGATATGAAAAGAAAGTCACTTTCGCTTGTTCTCTGTGGGGGATGTGTGAAGTCATAGAATCGGGTATAGAGGAAGTGTGCCACGTTGATGAAGCCTGCTGTGATTTAGTGGTCTTGCCTCAGAACTTTGTAGATTAATCATAACTTCCCAAAGTAATCACTCTTGTCCTTTCAGTGTATTTTTGTTAGACTACGGCTCCTCTGTGTGTCTCTGTCTCTGTCTGCCTGTCTGCCTCCCTCCC
>NC_134862.1:91852778-91950278 GCF_049852395.1 Peromyscus maniculatus bairdii
CCTTCTTTGGCCTCCTGGTCCTTGGGCTTCTCAGCCGACCTGTTCCTGTCTTTCAACTACCACACCCAACCCAGGCCTCATCCCACCCTCCTCCTCTTCCCACACTGATACAACTGTTGCTTCCAGAATGAGATTCAGGAGTCCTTTTCCAGTATTCAACTTCATCTGCGTCTCTCCACCTGCCCACCCTGCCAGCATTCTCTTTTCTCCTCCTCAGTTCCAGTCATCTCTGCCTTGTTGACCTCCACCGCATGCCCTGGCCTGACCCTCCTGAGTCTCTTCCTCTAAACTTGGAGCACGGCCTGACGCTTTCTTTTGTTATCTCTGCCGATTCCTGCCTATATTTCATTACCCCCAACTTCTGCTGCTTTATTTTGCAGCTTCTGTTGTCCGTTTCATTTACATTTCATTTACATGTCCCACTGGCTGTTTAAAGTCAACAATCTAAAACATAAATGGTCAGCATCAAAGAGCTTCTTGAGTTTTCCTATTCTTTTTATACAAATTTTATTTTAAAAGTATAGGTGTTTGTACCATGTGGTTGCAGTGTCCACAGAGGCCAGAAGAGAGCATCATAGCCCCTGAAACTGGGGTTACAGTTACAAGCCACCACGGAAATGCTGGGATTTGAACCCTAGTCCTCTGGAAAAGCAGCCAGTGCTCTTAACTGCTGAACCATCTCTCCAGCCCAGGGTTTTTGGATCTATTCTCTCAGTTACTTAAACCCACAAATTCCACTTTAATAGTTATTTATGGATCACTAGAGCTATGCTGCATCCTAAGGTATAGTAGGAGTCACCTTTGACCTTTAAGCAACCACAACATTTTTGATTCCCTCCCTAGCCACTGTCACCCATTTCATCATCTCATTCCCTCAGTCACTTAGTTGAATTTTTCCTTGGATAAATTGTGAGCCTAACAGATGTGATTAGTGCATAGTTTATACTTTTTCCAACCTACGCAACATAGAGTTTCTATATTCATCAGCAGAAGAAACAGATCTGATCAAGTTGCCCTCATTCAGAAAATGGTAATGGCTCCCCTGTCCCAGTGCACAGAAGTTCAGTCATTTTAGCTGGAATACAAGATCCATTCTTGAGGTCCCTTTTCTCTCCCAGTCAGATGCCCCCCAAAACATATTTGCTTTCTCCTTGTGCTGAGGGTGTAGCTCGGTGTTAGTGAGTAAGTTTGCCTGGCATGCTGGAGCCCTTGGAGTCAATCCCTAGCATGAGGGATGCTGAGTCGGGTCACAGTGGAACGTGCCTTGCACCGAGCAAGTCTGCACACGCTCTTTCCATATTTACACAATGCCTTCCACCAGCAATGACCACTAATTACATTTCCAACCTCTTCCCACAATCCTTTTCTTGGTAAAACACATGCCTAACCATGTCTTCCATGAAGCCTTCTCTGATTGCCTGAAGCAGAAATCCTGACAGCCTACTCTAAGTCACATGACCCGAAGAGCTCTATTATACCACTTATCATATAGCAATTTTAAATTGTTTTTAATGGGGGCTATTTAGATCTCTCTTCTGCCTTCTTAATCTACATTTAAAGGCAAAGGCTCTATTATGTTTAGGCCTCTGAGGAAGGTATTATAAAGAACAGTATACTATGTGCTAAGTTAAATATTTACACTTCATAAATGTTGACTAAACAAGTCACGTTTCACAATTTGTTACTATTACACATGTTGCATTTTTATTATGCAGAGTGTAGTATTGAAATACAGTCTGTAAAACAAAATTCAGTATACAAAATCCTATTTTCCTGCTGATGTATATAGGCCCTAGGGACCATTCTCACCACAGCTGTGGGAAAGAAACAACAGTCCAGATTGAATTCATGTCAAGTCTGACCGCAGTGTGTTGTACTACTGAGTACTAAAGCGCTACTGAGTACTAAGGAGAGAGAGGAAGTGGCCAGCCACCTTTTCTCTGAGCCAGCAGCAGTCAGTTCAGGAGCTAATATGCAAGTTCATCCTCAGAGAGCTTCTCAACTCTCTTGGTTTTTGTGGAAGGATTTTCCTATGCATTAACAGAAGTATTTTTAAACAACAACAAAAGAATTTTTCCCCTCCACAGTGAACCATTACAGTAATTAATCTCTAGCTTATGTTACTGTAGTAAATCTGATCTTTGTGCAAAGCATCATGGAAATGTACAAGTGTAGAAATCTTGGTTTTTATCTCATATATTCTTTGCTTGATTTGATTAAAATTAGAAAATCATATGCATCTTATCAATAATACAAGAAATATTTTGCTCATCCAGAATGAAATTCACTTAATATTAACTAATAAATTATCAAACATTTTAAAGAGATCAGAAACTGGAACGTGTACTTTAGAAGAGAAGGGATGGGCATTGGTGGGTCTCAGGGAATTTCTCCACAGCAATTCTAGCCTCCTTTAACCTAGCCAAAAGAAATTATTATTAAAAACCCCAAGCACTTGGGAGGAGATGGTAGGAGGATCAGAAATACAGGTCATCTTCCACCATCCATACAGTTCAATGCCAGCTTTTCTCAAAATACCAAAGAAAAAACAAGCCCTGCCTTTTTTAATGTGCAAGTTAATACAAGGCCACTTTATTGCAGGTTCCACATTTGTCTGCAAGGAGAGCTTTCCTGTCATGAAAGATCAGTGTTAGATTTCAGGAGAGGAGCCTCAGACTTGATAGTTTTATATATATTAAAAAAAAAAAAAGCCAAAGCATTTCAGGCATTGCAAAATAACAAGAGTGCAGACAGATGACCCAAGAATATTATCTTGAGATGCACAAGGACTGAAAAACAAAGTATAATATTAATAGCTCTGGGCAGCTTCCAAAATATTTCTGGTTTGCATATAGGATTTTAAAATGTGATACTTTACTTTTCCAATAGAAGCTCTTGGCAGGAAATCTCCTGCCAACACAAAGAACAATGTACTTAACTTGAATCCAATTAGAGCATTCTCTTATGGGTTTCAGTTGTGTTTTGTTACCACACTCTGCCCTGCGTGTAAATGAAAGCAGTATGCAGAGTATGGGATTATACCTAGCAAACTGAAATCTTCCATAAGGCTGACTTGGGGCGTTTATGGGGGAAAGTTACATTTCTTTACAGCATGAGATAAAAAATTCAATTTTCTAAGCATTAGATATTTTAAGGAACTAAGTGTTATCTGAATACAAACATGTATCACCATTGCTAAAGACTAACAGATACATCACGTGGATACATCACATTCTCTGATGTAAAATGAAGTCGTATAGAAGGGTAAATATAACACAAATCCCCTTTAGTTATTTAAACTTTTTATAATGTATAATAATATTGGTTTGGGCAAGGAAAGAACCTGAAACAACCCAATCTCTAAGACTGAAGACACTGGGGTTAGGTATTTCATGAATGCGGAGGAAGCTACTTTAGATGCTGAAAAGACATGCATTAACAATTCAAAAGTTCAAACAGTTCAAAATTGTGAAAGCCATACTCAGTCTTGCTTCAGAAATTTGTTTATATGAGATAAAATTCTGTGAGATGGCTATAAAAAGTTAAGAAATAAGGTAATAATAAATGAGAAATTTTTACTTCCATCAGAATTAAAGACTATAAAAACACACAAAATATCCCAGGAAGGCAGTGTTGTTGGACTCACCGTGGGGGCCTGGCTGCAAGCAACACTTACACAGATGGGGTATAGTAGAGAGTAGGCTCGAGTCCCGGGTGGTGAAAAGGCCGCACTGTCTTTAAGGGCAGCAGCATCGGTCAGCTCAGCAAGGCCGCCTGGAGAACACCGAGATGGAGTTGGGCCTGCTGCCGGCCTAGCCTCCCAGTTACTGGTGAGAATGAGGCAGTGGGAATTGAGTCAAGGAATTTAGAACTAGTTTATAGAAGAAAGTGAGACCCCATCACATTAAAAAAAAAAAAAAAAAAAAAAAAAAAGCCCAGAACAACGCTGAAATAAAACATCTCAATGTCTCTTCCCTTCCTCAGGGAGGCAGTTCCAGTCCCAGTGACCTGGTGCAGTTCCACAGGCCTCGGTGCTGAAGCCTCAGCAGGTCCTGGCTGACTAGTAGTCACCCACAGTGGCAGACTTCTCTGGGGCTGTCAGTCAGAATGTTCCTCCTGAGGACTCAAGTAGAAACTGCTCCACTCCAGTGTTGTGACAGTGACTTGTGGCTGTGACAAGGTGCTGTCCTAATCCCACTGCGGCTTCCCGAAGACTGGGTCCAGGCAGAGCCTGCAGAAGTCATCTTCACCATTTCAGGGGAAAACAGGACTCCTTGTTAACATATTCCAGGTCCTACTCACATAACCTAGGTTTGCAATGTTTCTGACACAAGTGTAGGAGGAAACGGTTTCACACGTTTAAACTCTTTCATTACAAAACTCACAAGCTAATCTTACTGTGAAAACGATCTGACAAGCAGGGGGCAAAGCACTAGGTAAGCACTGAATTAGTAAAGAAATGCCAAAGAAGAGCTTAAAGAGTTACTACTAAATAAAAAATACATGTGTGTATGGGAACACAGAAAACAATGTGTGGGAGTCATTTCTCTCCTTCAACTATGGGGGTCCTGGAGACCAAACTCAAGTCATCAGGCTTGCTAGCAAACATCTGGATTAGCAGAGCCTTCTTGTCAGTCCTTATACAATTACTGATAGCAAGAAAGTACTGTATTTCCTAAGAAAGGTATTGCATTGGAGTTCCAAGTTAAGTTAGTAAACAACAGAGTGCTGCCAAGATGATCTTTTCCTTAAAACAAAACAGCAATACATTGAAAAGAGAGATTCATACCACAATGTTAGGAATACTAGTCAGTGTTCATACTTTGCAAAGGCCTGTCATTACCAATACCTTACACGACAGGAGATGAAAATAACTCGGAGGAGCCACAAAAATGAAACCAGCAAGTTTTTTTGTTTTGTTCCTAAGATATCCGCTGTGTTGAATCAACAATACTACTGCTTTGCTGGACCTCTCAGACAGTGTCCAAGGACTCCTAAGTACTCTGTTCAGTGTTTGGAGTCACATTAGTCCCTTAGCATCCCAGTGAGTGCAGCCCCCAACTGCAGGGACGGAACACTATGCTCTCCCCTCCCATCCCTGCGGGACATTAGGCAATGGACACTCACTCCTTGCTTTGCCAAGGGTGATGCCTTAGAATTCACATCCACACCCTACTGGCTCTGCAAGGAGTCAAACCAGCACCAAGATTCAAGCTCAGAACCTCTATACGGAGAAGTACCATTGCCACAAACTTCTACTACAATCCTTATTCTTATACACAATCAAAATACACCTACTTTCATCAAAGAATTTTAACTCTGGAGGTCAGCAAGATGGCTTAGCAAGCCTGATGACCCAACTTGGATTTCTGAAACTCAAGAGAGGAGAGAATCAACTTCTGAAAGTTTCTCAGACCCACATATACACTGGCACATATATAAGGGCAGACACAGACACATATACACACACACACAGACACACACACAGACACACACAGACACACACACACACACACACACACACACGCACGCACGCACGCACGCACGCACGCACGCACATGCAGATACACACAGGCAAATACAAGAATGCATGCACACACACATGGGCACATGTTCAAACACATACACACACATATGCACTCATCCCCCACAGGTACATTTTTCAAAATGTTTTTAGAGAATTTTAAGTATTGGAAGCAAACGTTTTTTGTCAGTGATAGCTTTTTGTCATTTTTGTCAATTCCTGGGATGATTTAATCAGCTGTTTCAGCTTCCTGTCATTATTATACAAATATCTGAGAAACCAAGCAGAGGCCAAAATCACAAAGAGAAAGGACTTACCTGCCTATCGTTTGAAGGTTTCAGTACATGGTTGACTGGTCCCATTGCTATTGGGCGGGTGGTTAGGCACAAACCCACTCACCCAATGGCCAGGGAGTAAGAGAAAAGGAACGGGCCCAGACCCCCTTCCAGGGGACTCGGAATGAATTGTAGGCCTCCCATCAGGCCCCACACCTTAAGCTTCCATTACCTCCTGTTAGCACTAAGCCGAGGACACACACAGTCTTCAACAGATGGACTTTGTGGGGACCATCAGCAGTCACTATGGACAACTGAGAAAAACCACTTAGAGGTGGCTCTCAAGATAACTGGAGCTGAACTCGGATTTGAGAAAGCCAGGAGTGAATGAAAGAACTCAGTCTTTGTTACTGTGTTCTTAATGGCTCCATGACTCTTGACACCGTGAAAAACTGAGTTTTACAGGGCTTCTCATTACATTTCCAGATTTGAAGTGTCTGTTCCCACAGTGACAAATGCCTGTGTCTTTCCCTTTTTTAGTTAAAATTTCTATTATATTGATTGTGTGTATTGCCTACGAGGGCATGCATGTTGGAGGGGTCAGAGGACAACTTGCAGAAATCTGCTCTCCTTCCACCATGTGGGACTTGGGGAGTGAGTCCAGGTCATGAGGCTTGATGACAAGTCATCTGGTCAGCCTGCCTATGCTCTCTGTGAGAGAGGAAGTAATGAGAAGACTGAAACAGCAGGTAAGGTCCCAGAGTCCATGTCATCCTGTTTCTGGAAGTGGAGATCTTGGAGCTGTTCTAGAGAAAGCAAAGGTTCCACTAATAATAATGTGCACAGCTCACAGGAATGGTTTTTCTGATCTTAACTTCAAAGCATAAAATTAACATCCCTTTGGTACATGTTCTGAAGGCAATTACATCTGTATATAGTAATATATGTTTATTTCTGGATTCTGAAAGTTGAAAAGTTCAGTTGAGCATTTATTTGCACAAGTCTGCCTAGTAGATTTAGTTTTTAAAAGTTCCTTCTGAAAACTTATATCTGGTCCTACTAATAAAGACTAGCTACAGTAGCGAAGAAGACGCTTTAACAACACAGGAGGTCACTGAGTGTCTCTGGCTCACCTGCAGAGAAAGCTTAAATAAGTTTGGGGAAGAGACACAAAGGTTATGTGCACAGACCTTACCCAGGTGATTTGTTCAGTTTGTACTTGAAAAACCAAAGCACTCTCCTTCTCAAGTACAAATTCGGGAATAAAACAACTTATCCCTACTTGGATCTGTGCTGTCTCAAACAAGAAGTGTGAACTACAAAAAGTGAGGCGTGTTTCAACCTCCAATTTTATAAGAGTTCGCCCAAGGTGCCCTCCCTCCCTCCCTCCCCCATGCTGGGGATTGACACAGGGCTTTGTGGGTGCGGGGCAAATTCTCTACTGCTGACTATATCCTAAGCCAGCTCTTTTGTTCTTTACTTACCTTTACTGAACGTTTAGCACTAATAACTTGTGACTTCTTTGTAAGACAAAGCAGTAACAGAAAGAAAGGGGAAAGTGGAAGCTGACGATACAGGAAAAGCAATCCAAACACTAGGAACCAACTTCTTTCCAAGAAGCCCTCACTGAAAGTTCACATCTCCTCGAATGCGGCCGAATGGCACCATCTCCACCCTCCACGGACACACTGAAGCTAATACTGATGTGATCTAGCTATCAATGAAATAGAGCTGAACTCATTAATAGCTTCATTAATATTCTTAACTGTATATTTCCCTTCTAACCATTTCACAGGAAAGCATTTAAAGAGTATGGTTAAGTACCAAGCACTAGAAAGCACTGTGAGGTCACTCCTCACATGGAAGAAATCTACCATACTTGGTTCTAGTCGCTGCTTTTCCATGTTGCAAGGCTACCAAGTGAGTTCCAGGAAAGGCACAAAGCTACACAGAGAAACCCTGTCTCGAAAAACCAAAAAAAAAAAAAAAAAAATCGGAAGCTATATCAAAAACAGCTTCTTCCTGTTTCATCCTCCCTGCAATAAACGTCAGGCAGGCAGGGGACAGCCAGGCACACCGCCTCCAAACCTAGACCACACGGCTCGCTGCACAGGACCACTGTGCTTCTCAAACGCCAACAGCCAGACTGGCCCACATCCCTGCCACTGCTGTCTCTCTATCGAGGATGTTTGGGGAGAACCTCAAATAAATAAGTTCAACAAAAGTTTACTGAAGTGTAAGAAATTATTGTGATTTCCTTTTTTTCTTCTGTTGTCGAATACGCCTGAAGAATAAATCATACTTAAAAATGAATACTTTGATTTCACAGCTCTTTACTCTCTACTATCATATCGATTCTCCTACTACTTGAAGGCTTTGTTTCTCATTAATTTTTAACTGACATACTTATATATATTTATGAAGTATGATGTGATATATGCATTAATTTATAAGGATCAAATCGGGGTAACTGGCATTTCCTGTCTCCTTAAACTGCAAACTTTCATGCATTATTATAGCATGTATTAACTACACAAAATAATGAATTTCAGGACTGGGGAAAGAGTTCAGTGGGTAAAGTGCTTGCCTCTCAGCGTGAGGATGTGTGTCCCACCGCACACACACAACACCCCCCACCCCCTGGGGGAGGTAGAGACAGGAGGGCCCCTGGGGCCTGCTGTCCAGACAGCCTAACTGGTGAGCTCTGGGCTCTCCTGAAGCTGCAGATTTTAGTCATCTGTAGAGCAGATACTATTGTACAAAGCAGCAGATTTTGTGACTGGAGATGGCTCAGTCGGTAACATTGCTGTGCTAAGTGTTATTTAAAAAAATTAAACCCAAACTAACCTTAACTGCAAACACATCATGATTCTGTACCCAACTTGGAAATTAAATTGTTTAAAACAAGAAAAATAAGGAGCTCCCTGCTGCCCAACCAAAATCCACACTGAAGTGACTTTTCCCAGAGTAGAAATGGACATGTGGTGAATCTACTTCTCTTTGGGGCCCTTTTCAAATGCAAGAGCCGTTTTAGAGAGTTCAGGAGTAAGGGCCTCACAAGGCCGCCACCATTCATGCTGCACAGATCTGCTCTACAGATGCTGCTTAAGAAAGCAAGTGCTGGAATTACAAGTTGCTGCTTAACATGCTCTCCGGGCACAAAGAAAGGAAAGCACCTGTGGGCAGAGGTGACCCTTGTGTCCTGGTGTCTGGGGAGGTGAGGAGAACCCAGCTAAAGCACCCACAGTAGTTAACTCTTGCAGGGAAGTACTTCAGAAGCCATGTGCCAACAACACACAGGCAATTTCTAACTTCTCAAAGTCCTGTGAAGAAATTCTAAATCTGTATTTTTACTAATGCTTGGTTTTAAAGTATTTATTTATATCCTAGCAGCAGTATGAATGAAGTCATACAGTCTATCCAAAACTAATAGCCCTCTGGATTTAATGAAATTTATTAATGATAAAGGAAGCTTTCACACAGACCAAATTAATTCACTTCTCCATCTCCAGTGACGTGCACCAAAAGAGCCTAGGTAACTGGTGCTGACACAGCAGGCAACAGACGCAACCAAGGTATAAATCACAAAAAAGTCCAACTTTTCCCAGAAACTGGCCAACATATACTTATGACCAAACGCACAGATGCAGGCAGAGGGCAGCTAGTGATGCCGAGGAGCACACAGTCAACCTCTGAAGTCATTCTTTAATCAGCTAACTCCACGGCAGGGCTGATGGCTGTTTGGAAACGAGGCTCGCTGTGTAACTGACATCATACACAGCTGCGTACACAGATTTACTAGGACACGCTCCTCTAGCGCGCTGTGGGTTTTCCATCCGAAGCATTACTAATACACTCTTCAAACTGCTATGATTTAGAACTCAAATTTAAAGCAAGTTTTAAAAGCTTTTAAATTATTTAGCTATTTTGTAAAATAAAATGCTGGCCAGGCAGAACATTTCCCATCTCACGATCCATCCTATTTTTACTTGTTTTTTATGTTCCAACTTGCTTTAAAACGGACTATGACAATTTTTTATTTTCGATACAGTAGTAATACAATTTCCATCAAAAAAGTTAATAGCATCAATCTAAAATTATTTGATTTGCACTTACCAGCAAGCACACTTAACAGCATAAAAATTTTGTTTTTTTTTTTTTAGTGACAACATACAGTTGAATTAAGTAAAATACTCCATAATATAATTAAACGAAGGGAAATCACATCATTGGTTAAGACAGGGTTCCTGAGAAAGCTCAAGATAAAGACACTTTCTAGGCTTTTAAAGGTTTCTGGGTTTTTACTAAGTATCACATTAAAAGGAACCATCTCAGAAATGAGCTTTGAGTTACTTTTAGGAACTGTGACTGTGAACACATTCAAAGAACCTGGGCAAGTCAACAGTATTAATATGTAATAGCATCCTTGGAGCACTGCAGACCAAGTGGCTTGGTAATGACTGCCAGGCTGCACGGTCATTTAACAGCAGAGGCCTGGGAATCTTGTGCAAACCAGTTTTCCATCTACCAAGTCATTCAGACATCAAACTTGGAGATTACTTTTTAATTCTGAAAATACAAAGAAGGTTTAATACTTCACATTGACAAGTACTCAAACGCCTTCCCTTCCTTAGTGGTCTTCTAAACTTCCTAACCCTCACACACTGGAAATGAGACTACTTCCAGCTGCTGCCCCACACCTGGGAGCTGCATCCTTCCCGATGGAGAATGTAAGGCAGACCACTTTTCCTAAAGGGGTTTGAACTCCAGGGGCACAACTCAGGGACTGTTTGGTCAGACCTGAGTGCCACATACACACTGACACAGACAGGGAGAATTAAAGTCCATCTAGGCACAAATTCCTGGTCTCTTATTGTGGCAGTGCCCACACATTAGGTCTTTAAACACACAGGAGTAATCTCCTCCCTAGCTTGGTAGCTGATATATCAAAGATGTACAATATTAATCTTTGTTATATTTGGAAACCATTGTCAAATATGTGGCACCTTTTAATTTTTCATAGTGTAGACTAAAGTCATGCAATATCTGACGTTTCTAACCAGTGGGGCCCAAACAACAGAAGCTCCTGAAAATCAGCCTACAGCTTCTCCTTCCACTCACTGTGAAGGGGAAGAACGCTACGTAAGCATTTGTTACAGAAAATATAAATCTAAATTCATCTGCCAACATTTTAGTAGATATACTTAAGTAATATACTTTTATTTTTACTATCAAATACCTAACTAGACAGACCAAAATACCTATTTCTTTGTTAATAGGGATTCTTGTAACTCATGTCCTCCATCTGGTCCAATTGTCTTCTGGCTGGAATATATGGATTTATAACTGAGTAAATAACTGAGTAACATTCATTCTTAGTCTCTGATGGTCCCTAAACTCTCTTACTTATCTAAGTACCTTCTTTAGTACTTTGAAAACATTATCTCATTGCCTGCTGCCATCTATTAGAACTGGCTGCTGTCAGCCTTAACCTTCAGTCTTGGTGGAAACCCAGTCTTTTGCTTGTTTCTGTGTATTGGAGCAGTCTTGCAATGTTGCCTCAGCTCATCTCAAAGCCACCATCCTCCATGCCTCTGCCTTCTAAGTGCAGGGACCATAGGCATGTTCCCACACCCAGATGAAAACCTGTCTTTTGTGAGGGCTTCCTCTTTTCCCTTCAGCTAATGATTTCACACCTCTCCCTGGGTCCTTAGACCTCTCATACTCCTCTCTTTGTCCTCACAACTGACTAGTGAACTACTTCCTTAAGACCACACTAGTAACACACTAGCACTCAGAAGAGATCATCCATCACTTAGCACCAGCATCTGGCTCCTGTCACCTCACCTGTCCTTATTTCTCTCATCTGTATTTCTGTGTCTTTAGAGCATACACATGCATGAATTCGAGCATGTAGGAATGTGTGCATGTGTATAGGTGTATGTACATACATGAATGTGGAGGCCCCAAGTTGATATCCGGTGTGTTCTCTCAATTGCTCCACACTTGACTGATGCAGGATCTCTGACCAAACCTGATGTCATAGCCAGCTTGCCCAAAGGACCCTTTGTCTATGCCTCCTCAATGCTTAGATTACAGGTAGCTGCCATATCAACCTGGCCCTTATGTGGTTTCTGGGGATCTGAACCTAGATCCACACACTTTAAAAGAACTTATAAAGCACTACCTCTCCTGAGCACCTCCCAAGCCCCTCTGCTCTCATTTCTAAGACTAGCTCTTCTTTGTGTGTGCGAGATCGATCTCCTCTCACGGACTCAGGATCAGCTCATCCACGAATTCTCCTTCTTCTCCTCAGTGTCCCCAAGCTCTCCTCTCTACTGGATTACTTCCATTAGCTTACAAATGTGTCTTTGTTTTCTCTTTTTAAAACAACAAAACAAGCAAAACACTACCCCTGATTCTGCAGAGCTCAGATTCTCAACAAAGCCATGACTTGATCTTCCACTCACCACCCTGCTCATGAGACATGAGCTGAGGGCAGTTTCTGAAAAGTCTTTACAATGTATTTTCTAAAAACATGTTTATTTTCTCCAAAAATAATTAAACACACCAAAGTTAAAACAGCTCAAGAAACAATTTCTCGTATCTTATCAGATCACACTGGAATAAAACCATCACTTCTGAAGGTAACCTTATTTGGGAATAAAAGTTGTGGATGTCATTCATTTAGTTGGGAAGGCCCCCTAACCCAATAGGACCGATGTCCTTGTAAGAGGGACCCTGACACAGGAAGCACAGTGGAGAACACAATGTGAACAGATGGCGCAGATCATGGTGATGTGTCCCTTCACCAAGTAATAGAAAAAACTGCACAAACCCCCAGCAGACAGAGCGGAACCGACTGCCCCTCAGTCTTCAGAAGGAGCCAGCTGCACTGGCATTGTGACCTCAGATTTTCAGCCTACACAATGACAAACCATAAATCTCTGTGGTTCAAGCTTCTCGGTTTGCCGCACCTGTTGGGGAGCCAGCAGACACACAGACCCAGCTCCACTCCGAACAGACTGTCACCTCTTCCTGCACTCTCTCATTGTCACTCCCAACTTCCTTTCTGTCACAGCACCTTTACTTCTTCCTTTACGGCAGCTATATTTACCTGCGATTAATTACACTCATTTTGATCTCCTCTACCAACCACAAAGTAGACCAGGCCAGGGTCTTCACAGCTCTCCCTTTGTTGATGTCTTTGAAGTTCTAATTCCTACCTGTGATAAGATTCTTGGTTGTCAACTCGACTACATCTGGAATTAACAAAAAACCAAGCAGCGGGGCACACTTGTGAGGGATATTTTCCTTAATTAAATCATTTGAAGTGGGAAGAATCACTTCTAACCCAGATATTTGAGGCGGAAAAATCCACCTTTAATGTGGGCCACATTTTCTGCTGGCAGCCTGTAGAAAGGGCACAGAAGAAGGAAGCCTGCTCTCTCTGCCTGCCTGCCCTCACTCTCACCGGCAAGTCCATCCCTTCCCTGGTACTAGAGCCGACTTCTTTGGGATTCTGGCATGTACCGAAGACCAGCTGAGACACCCGGTCTCATGGACTGAACAACTACTGGATTCTTAGACCTTCTCTGGTAGACAGCCATTGTTGGACTAGCTGGACCACAGCCTGTAAGCCACTCTAATAAATCTAAATACATAAATATAAAGGCAGAGAAAGGAGAGAGAGATTCATTCTACACGTTCTGTTCCTCTAGAGAACCACCTTGTCTAATACACTATCTGAAATTACTTTAGTCATTAAATTCCTGTTCAGTGCTTCCTTCTCTCTCCACAGAGCGTAACCCCAGATATAACAATGCCCGATACATAACTGATGTTCACTCGTTCTCTCTCAAATGTCTGTTTTGCTCACTGTGACATACAGAGTGCAAAGTATATAGAGAGCCAGCTATATAAAAAGCAATCAATAACTGCACATGGTGAATAAATGAGGGAATGAGCCTACTTGATGATGTCAGACATTTTATTATGAAGTGACTCACACCTGTAAGATCAGGGCTTGGGAGGCTGAGGCAGGAGGATCCTGAATACGAAGCCAGCCTGAGCTATATGTACATAGTGAGAATATGTCTCAAACAAAGAAACAACAAATCACTTAAGATTCTACAAGGCTGGAGACTACAGCATCATGGACACTAATGTAAGTCTTTCTTAGTAACGTCACGTTACTTTACTTTATAGATTACATGCACTACTTAGAAACATGCCAGCACCAGTCCAAAGGCCCAGGTCTCAGCTATGACTGACCTCAAAATGATTTACATTCATGAAACAAAAATATAAAATTACTTTCTTAGACGAAGTCAGCAAAGTGGGAAGGAAAATGGGGAAGGGTGAAAATAAGTTTTTCTTTTTCTTTTTTCTTTTTTTTTTTTTTTGGTTTCTCTGTGTAGCTTTGCACCTTTCCTGGAAAAAATATTTTTCAAGATGATAAAATAAAAAGCTGCCTACATTTGCTGGCAACATTAACTCTTAATAAAATAACTGTTTTCCACAACTGGATGTCTCTGACATACCTGCTGGTTCTCCCTTCTCTGTGTATTGCAGCCTCAGAGGACAGAGACCACACAGCTGTAATGACATGTGGCACTTCCTGGGAAAACCAGCTTAGCCTCACCACCGGTCACTTCAACAGAAAGCCCATCCAGGGGCGCCGGGTGCCAAACAGCCAGCGTTTGGAGGGCTAAACGCTAATTTATTTTATACTAGCTTGCTAAGATTTTGAGGGCCTTTTCTTTCATTCTTAAAATTTTTGACTACAAAAGGATCCCAACATCCTTTCCCCAAACTCCCATAATAAGAAATGAAAAACTTGGCACTTGAATGATAAATGGAACAGGAATTTCCAAACAAACAAACAAACAAACAAAAGTGTTTCATAAGTAAATGTTTACTTTTTAAAAAAGTTTACTTTATTTTCAAGATTAAAACACACATGCAAACACTAATAACTAATGTATTAAAACCCTTTGAAGTAGAAAACACATCCACACCCAAACTGCCAAAACGACTTAGGAGGCCGTCCGTCACTGAGTGACTGCTCCCTTCCTGTCCTCATGGTATACTCCCCAATCCTGAGCATGCTTTTGCTCAAGAATAAATTTACTTAAAGTATAGACTTCTACTTTTTAAACCCAATACAAATAGTAAAGAAGATTTGTAACACGAATCTTAAAAGGTCTTATTAATAAAAACAAACCCAGAGCCAGATATTGGGGTGAACGCTGAAAAATCAGAGAAACAGAACAAGCCACAGCCAACCTCACCTCAGCTGATCCTGTTTCCTCAAACTGGAAGCCTCTGAGTCCTCACCCAAATGGATCTCAGCTGAACTGCTGCTAAAAGCCTAAAAGCTTAAAAAGCCTAAAAAGCCTCTAGTTCCTGGTCTTCACACCTTATATACCTTTCTGCTTCCTGCCATCACTTCCTGGGATTAAAGGCGTGCATCTTTCCCAATCAAGACAGGAGATCTCAAGTGCTGGGATTAAAGGTGTGTCACCATGCCTGGCTCTGTTCCTAGTATGGCCTTGAACTCACAGAGATCCAGACGGATCTCTGCCTCCCAAGTGATAGGATTAAAGGTGTGAGTGCCATCATTTTCTGGCCTCCATATCAAATCTAGTGGCTGTTCTGTTCTCTGACCCTCAGATAAGTTTATTAGGATACACAATATATCAACCACAAAGATTTTACTTTAAGAGTTCCTTTCCTTTTCCTTAAGATTAGTTTGTTCAACATAAGGAACAACATATAAGTAGAGTTTAATACGCAGCACAACACACACACACACACACACACACACACACACACACACACACGGATTTGCTCTACCTCATTCCATCCATGTAGTAAGTGCACAGTCCACTGTTAACACATGATGTTCATTATGATTTTATGATTGCCCAGCATATCTAAAATTAAAATTTACTAGCCTCTCTCCATCATGCACCCACCACTTAAAAGTAAATTGGAGAAAACTCAACTAGGGCCATGTTATAATATTGCAAGAAATCTTATAAAGTTAAATAAATGTTCTCCTAGAAATGGTCTTAAGTAGAAAAACATAAACCTGGTTTGAAATGCCAGCTCTAAATAAGTTCTATATAACTTATAGGCAGGTTCATTCTGCAGTTCTACTCCAAACTGTGAACTGCAGAACGCTGAACAGTCAATGTTTCAGGGCCTTGCAGGCAACCTGAATCCAGGTTTGACGTGAGTGAATCACATGACACTCACGCAGCAGGGTCACATCTCTAACAGGGTTGTGACCCAACCCTGTTCCAACCTGCCAAATTAGGAACAATGATTGCCATTCTCAATGGCATCTACATTTTAAGCACAAAAATATTAGAAACGGTAACAACACAACATTTGAATTTCTTAGTTCAGGAAACCATTAAGCCAAACTGTGTTTATTAAAACAGAAAGAATCAACAAGTTGTTTTTTAAATCAAATCAACTGAACAATGTAGATATTCTGGTTATGACTGGAAGATGATAAGCAGGCAGGAAAAGAGGGGCTTGACCTTCAGGTCCTCAAGCAACTATTTCAGAAATGTGCCTGTCTTAACAAGCAGCATTTTAGGGTGTATGAGGGTAATACATACCAGCTTTCATTCCCAACCCCCATTGATCTGAAGCCAGAAGAGAAACGCTAACTTGGTATTTCTGAAACTGAACCTTCAGCTTCTATGAGCATTTTCTCCGTTCTAGCTAGCTTTAAAAAAAAATGTCTCAAGACATATTTCAAGTGTAAGGCACAGTTGTGCCATTTATCAGCAAACTGACCATCCCCCAAAACATCTGCAGTTAAACATGCCTGAGCCCAAAGAATTCTGAGACACATCACACTGAACTGTAAATTCCATAAGGAATCGTTTGAAACAAGGAGCCCTTTACCTCCAAGTAAACGAGACTAACTGCAAAGATCTCCCTTGAAGCTGTTGAAGTAAATGTGATGTTGCAAGTCCCTTGTAGCAACTTTCAACTCCCTTTTGGTGAAGGAATTTTCTTTCAAGGCTCTGTGGGTCAGAGACCTGGCCCTCTATAAGGAAAGGTTCTTCAAAGGAAATACAAGAAGATGGCCTCCGAACAGAAAGCACAGCAGGGCTTCCTATGCCTCTGAATTGACAGGGTTGGTCTATGGAGCTAGCTTCAGAGGGCTGGCTCCCAGCCAGCCACATCTGCACTCACTTGCCCTCCATACTGTGTTAATCCCCTTTTAAAAAGAAATGCAGGTACTATTTACCAGGAAGATCTAAAGTTCCTCTCCTCAAAGTCAGCGACACTCTATCTCACAGGGCACTTTGAGACTGTTAGAGTTGGATATGAAATGTGTTCCCCAAAAGGTGCCTGTGTTGAAGGCTTGCTCCCAGCTGATGGCATTCTCTATTGAGGGTGACTGGATCATGAGGACACACTGGTTAGTTCACAGTGGATGGGCTGTTAGGAAGTGAAGCTGGGCCAGAGGATAGAAGTCATTGGGAATGTGTCCACCTCCACCATGGTGTACTGACATATTCTACCTCATCACAGCCTCAGAGGCAAGAGTCACATGACCACAGACTGAAACCCCAGCCAAGTAAATCTCTTCCCTTAAGTTGTTTACATCAAGAAAAGATAGCCTTGGATTTTTCTTTTTCAAAGAAAACACAGTGGAAGATGGTCTCTAACAACAGTTCAGTCTTCGAAGCACATGAAAACTTCCCCTCCATTGGACTGTGTCCTCCTGGTCACTGTTCCACTGCTGTGAAAAAACACCGTGAGCAAGGCGACTCCTATAAAAGAACGCAGTTCATTGGGGACTTGCTTACAGTTTCAGAAGGTCAGCCCATTATAATCCCGTGGGGAGGTGGTAGCAGGCATGGCATAGAGCAGTGGACTACAACCTGGTCCACAGGCCAAAAGAGAGAGATACCAGGCTTGGCATGGGTTTTTGAAACCTCAAAGCCCACCCTCAGTGACACACTTCCTCCCACAAGCCCACACCTCCTCATCTTTCTAGTCTTTTCAAATAGTGCCACTCCCTGGTGACTAAACATTTGAATACACGAGCCTCTGGGGGCCTTTCTGATTCAAACCACCACAGACTGGCAGGGTTAGACTACTCCGGGAAGGAAAAGCTGACTAATGGAGTGACTGTGTTAGCTTTTCCATTATACTCTTAAAGCATTTAGTAGATGCTCAATTAAAACATCTTGAGACATGAATTCCTGCATCTATAGCATAAGAAACAACACAAGCTAACAGACACAGTAGATGCACCCACCATCAGGTTCTACCTAAAAAACAGACTGTCACTCTGTCCTTGCATTTCTCTGGACTCACTCTTCGTGCATTCCAGAATTAAGCTCTCTGCCATTAGCATGAGAAAAACACAAAGGGGAAATGGGAAAGAAATCAGATGTATCAGATGCAGTGTCCAAGTCAGGGAGGTGACTGAGGGAGCTTCTCCCTCATGCCTATGTCTCCCTGTGGTTGAGATGCAGAAAACTTCAGGCTGTACAAAGATGTCATGATAGTTTAATGTCAATTTGACATAAGCTAGAGTCATTTGAAAGGAGGGAACCTCAGTTGAGAAAATGTCTCCATACGACCCAGCTTAAGGCATTTTCTTAATTAGTGATGGGTGAGGGAGGATCCAGCCCATTGTGGGTGGTGCCACCCCTGGGCTTGCTGGGTTCTATAAGAAAGCAGGCCAAGCAAGTCATGTAAGCAGCACTCCTCTATGGCCTCTGCATCAGCTCCTGCCTGAGTTCCTACCCTTGCTGCTTTGATAATCAACTGTTATATGGACTGTGAGTGAAATAAACTCTTTCCTCCCCAAGTTGCTTTGATCATGGTGTTTCATCACAGCAGTAGTAACCTGAACTAAGACAAAAGACAGCAATTTAAGCCTAGACACTTCTTTCCAATTTGCACTCTGCAAATATTTTCACATTTGTTCTTATGGCAAAGCACCAGAAAAATCAGTTTGCACACATAGTGTCCCCCAAGGGCTGAGTGTCAATGGCTTGGTTAGCAATCTGTGTCACAGGTGATGGAACCTTTAGAAAGTGGAGCCTAGTGGGAAGAAGTTAGGTCGCCAGGGTGAGCTCTTGAAGAATACATTGTTTGCTTTTGTATTGCAGTGACCAAAATACCTGAGAGAAACAGGTATTTCTTGGAGAGAAAAGGTCTATTTTGGTTGGTGGCTCAGAGACTCCTGTGCACCACGGTGGCAAAGGCATGGCAGCATTCATGATCGTCATGATGGTAGAATCATGTGACGATGCCTCTTCACAGCTCAGTGGAGCAGGAAACAGGCAGAGTGAGATTAGAATACTCTCCAAAGCCTTTCCCAGTGAACGAGTTTTGCCAACTAGACCCTCCTCCCCAGATACTGCCAGCCTCTAGGAACAAGTTTTCAAAACATGAGCCCGTGGGTCATTTCAGATACAAATCATAACAAAAGGGAGAATGAGACCCTGAGGTCCTTCTCTCTTTGCTTCCTGGCTGCAGTCAAGTAAACAGCCTCCTCCAGCACACACTCCCTTCCTCCCTCCATGGTCTAGTGCGCCAGCATGAGCACAGGGCAAGTGCATGTGCTGAAATCTCTACAACAAACCTCTCTTCCTCTCAAGTTGTCTGCCTCGGCATTCTCTCATAGCATCTGAAACGTCCTTCTCGTACTGTGTACTGGACATCAGACTGGCTCTTTGTGAGATACTTCCATAATACAATATATGTCAAACTCTATTACAAATTAAGAATCCCTTTACTAGAAGAAAACAGTACCATAGACATTTTGAAACAAAACTCAACCAAAGGTCTGGGTATCACAATAAAAAAATAAGCTTTCAACTTTAAATAATCAGTTCATGTCTGTTATTAATTGATCACCTAATTTAATTGTCCATTTGTTTTGTTATCAACGTTTGTTAACAGAAAGGAACAACAGATTTGAACGATTTATAAGAAACGAACACTGAGCAGATCCCATCCCATTGGTTTATCATTGTAAAACTACTAACAAACTGAAGGGGAAGGCCTTCGGTAGACTTGTAGGACAAAATGCACACACCTTCAAGGAAACCAGAGTGCCACGTCAGCTGGAGAGTCCCACTGGCAGCATAATCAGGACAAGCAAAGGAGAGGTGGTGGCGTGCCCCACATCAGGCCCTGGGCAAACTTGCTCCGGGAAGAATGCCCTTCTGAGGGCACAGCCAGGCTAGAACTCCCCTTTCTCCCTCAGCCCAGGAAAAAGGAAAATGTCACGTAACCCAGAGACCTTTCTGAGGGATCTGCACTGCAGGCAGGCTTTCACAGCAACACCAAGTCAGAACAGGCCCCTCACCCTCCTCCTCTCTGGAGCATCCAGACAGTTCTCAGGGGCTGCATGATGCATGGTGTTTCAACAGGATACTGGAGCAGACAGGAAGCCCCGGTACCCATTAAGTCACACAGCAGAATGGCTCACAAACAATGGAGAATAATTGGAAACTAGTTATCTCGCATGAAATGTTATTTTACATTGACATGCAACATTTTTTTTTAAATTACACTCATGATATTAATCACATTTGTGGTATTCATAGATTACATTCACAGTATTCATTCAATTATATATATAATATATATATATTTAATTTTAAATGTCAAATGTCATTTCTTGAAGGGGGTAGGAGGTCTTAATTACAGGCTTACAGCATAATGGGAGGACCCCGGAGGGCAGAAGTTCGCTACTGATGTTTTACAATCTTGCATCTAAGCTGTTAACGCCCATTATTCAGGATACACAGACAAGGAACTTCCCTTAAGCATTCAGGAGGGTGGAAGCTGGCAGGGAATTAGCATTGGGAGGATATCAAGGTCAAGGTCCGCAAGCAAGGCAACAGTTACCCAAAACAGGGGCCAGGGCCCTGCAGGTCCCCCTTTTATTAAAAAATGAGCTTCTGACTTGGGTTGCGTGGGACATCAGCAGGTCACCTTACCCGTCATGGAGACGCCTGCCCAGGCCACACAGGTACTCTGTCTTAGGTTGGTGAGTGCCCCCCCCCCAGGCATTACCTGTCTCTGAATACTCATCATCATACCGGCTCAATCGTGTGTGAGCTGCATGGTTAATTGCTGCCAAAGATCTCAAAGTGGCACTGGGCTTGCAATCTGTGTGTTCGATACAGAAAAGACCAACAGAGGTCCTATCTCACCCATAGCCAGTAGGCTAAAGGCAACTGAGCCATTCCCTTCCTTATCGAGCCATACTGTACAATGGAGACCTTGTAAGATAGTATCCCAAAAGCAACTGGAACTTGAGTTTATAAATTTATAATTTTCAAAGCCAATCAAGATGTATATAAATTTATCATGCCCAATAGAATGAAAGATTAACTAACTGTGGTAGCTACTTTTGTTGACATACAACATATTTTAAAAATTAGTGAACAGGCTCTGCTAAAGTTGTCTTAATTTCTGCTGAGGAACAACTGGTAGTTTTAATTCAAACAAAAAACGGTCTGAGCTCCTCAATCAATTTTAAGAGTCTAAAGCACTAGTTCTCAACCTGTGGGTCACATCATCAGATGTGTGTGTGTGTGTGTGTGTGTGTGTGTGTGTGTGTGTACGTACATATATATATTTGGTTTTGTGTTTTTGAGACAGGGTTTCTCTGTGAAACAGCCCTGGCTATCCTGGAACTCACTCTGAAGACCAGGCTGACCTTGAACTCAGAGAATTGCCTGCCTCTGCCTCCCAAGTGCTGGGATTAAAGGTATACACTACCATACCCAGTGAGATATTTACATTATAATTCATAACAGTAGCAAAATTACAGTTATGAAGTAGCAACAAAATAATTTTATGGCCGGGTGGTGGTGGCTCACGCCTTTAATCCCAGCACTCTGGAAGCAGGGGCAGGCGGATCTCTGTGAGTTTGAGACAAGCCTGGGCTACAGAGTGAGTTCCAGGACAGGCGCCAAAGCTACACAGAGAAACCCTGTCTCAAAAAACAAAACAAAACAAAAAGTAATAATAATTTTATGGCTGGGGGTCAGAACAACATGAACTATATTAAAGGGTTGCAGCATTGGGAAGGTTGAGAACCACTGTTCTAAGGGGTTCTGCAGACCAAAAAGTTTCAGATCTACTGCTTAGGGGGTAAAGCTGGACCAGGAGAGGGGAGAGACACACCTGAGGAAGCAGCACACATCAGACCTGGGTGTGGGCCTAGAGCACATGAGGCAGAAGCAGCCTGTAGTGCCATGCAGGCTGGAGGAAGACACTGTGCTTAGACTCACAGCCATATCCCTAGACTGTGTGTGCTCACTCGCCCCTGATTCTGGCTAAACTACAATGGTGGTCATAAAACTTCTAAGCTTCAGGCACTGTGGGAACATCCTGAGATTCGTATTTAGTCAAAGTGGCAGGACTATAACATCTGCTCTCAATATCTTATTTCAAAGAAAGTCATGGGTGGGTTATAAAAAGGAAGAAGAAGAAAACATGAAGTTGGAGGAGCAGATGGGGGGAGTGGAGGGAGAAATGGGAGTCGGTATGATCATATTTCATTATATACATGTATGAGATTTTAGAGAATCAAGAAAAATATTTTTAAAAGAAAGCCATCTTTTTTATGCTGCCTATTGATAGAATATGGATGTTTTCAATTCTGGGGCACACGTGTGTGAACACACACAAATTAGACATTTTAAAGAGGTTGATGAAGTAAACATATTTTAAAGCATTCTAAATTATTAGCCAGTCATTCAAAAACCATCACTAAAATAATTTTATTATCAATTACTTCTTTGTCAGTACACTGAGAGCAGTGTATTGCCCACGCTTTAACGAGACTTTACTCAGACGGATATTGTGATATCACAGGCTGGGTTCTAGTGTCAGTTAATTTAAGCACTTGGTTTAAGGGTTTTTCACATACACATAAAGCTCTCCTGACTAATACAGGAAGCCAAGGAGAAAAAGCTCATCTTCAGCTGTTTTACTAAACTATGGTATTTGTTTATCAATTCTACTCATTAACTGTTATGGGTTGTCTTCATGTACTGAGCATTAATTTAAAATGTTTTAACTGCTCGTCATGAGCGGTTGTCCTCCTTGCCACGCAACTGCTATTTGGGGAGTTAGGCTGTGCCCGCTGCAAAGATCATCCTGGACAGGCATCCCCCACCAGCAAGAGGTGCAGGAGATTCTCTCCTGACTACCCAGGGGCTCCTCCCACCCGCTCAGGCTGCACATGGCCTCAGGGAGGGGCTAGAGTATAGGGAGGCTGGAAAAGACTAAAGGGGTCTCCACTGGAGCAGCTACAGGTGAGCTCTCCTCCCTGATGGGGAAGGCTTGGCAGGTGCCGCCAGCTGTGAGAGGAGTGCCCACGGCCCTGTAAGTGACCGCTCACTTAGCTCTGGAAGGAAGCCCAAGCACTCTTTGGTTCCCCAGGGTGAACTTCCATGGAAACTTTCCTTCTTGGGATCTTGGGAGGAGGGGCAGACATTATGTCTCCCCTACGGAGAACTCTTAACATCACGGCTACCGGTGGTGACTTCCACAGCTCACACGTCACGGGACAATACGCACGGTGAGTGCACTGATAGCTCTAACAGTCGTGTCCTGAGTGGAAGAACTGAATCACAGCGAGAAAGCACGACTCTGAAGCTGGTTCCATAAGTGTGTGTCAGGTGTGAATGCCATTGTCAGGCCCCACTTCAGATCTTCCCGCTCTGAATCCGCCTCTGAAAAGGACCCTCAGAGAATTCTCAGGCACATTCACACTGAATGGTGGGGCTGTACATAGAGACACGTGAGCATTTTCAGTAGTGAGAATACTAAACACCTATCCACCTACTGTTCAATATCAAATGGTATTTAAAAGAGGAAAAAACAAAGACAGGTAACTATTTTCTACAATGTGTGCATGCGTGTGTGAATGCATGAGTGCATGAGTGTGTGTGTGCATGTGTAGTGTACATACAGGGAGTTGTACACATGTGCTGTACAAGTGTGGAAGCCAGAGGTGTCTTCTTCTATTACTCTCTACCTATTTTTGTTTGTTTGTTTTTGAGACAGGGTCTCACTATAATAGCCATGGGTGGTCTTGAACTCCCAATGTAGACCAGGCTGGCCTCAAACTCAGAGTGCTGGGATTAAAGGTGTGTGTCATCATCCCTGTCCCCCTCATTGTCTGTTCTCCGGTAGTTCCCTGGAGAGATATGCATGTAACCTACACTACGGCTTAGGTATCCCCTGAAGACCCATTGTGATTGGAGGTATGACACCCCAGTTAGGAGTCCTGAGATGTGCTCACCTGCCTGACCATGCTTCCGCCACTCTACCCACCATATCACACATCAGGAACTGAGCTGTGCCTCTGAGCCTCCCAAACAGAAATCAACAAAGCTCCTTTCTTCAATAGGTAACGTGTATCCGGCATTTTGTCCCAGAAATGAACACTTTTTTCTATATAAAAGTTTCATAATTATTACTTCTTTTAGCCCTAGCCTCTTGCCTTGCATTATCAATGATAAGAGACAGACACTGTCCTTTCTATAAACTACTACACACCGCTAACACAGGATCAAGTCAAGCCACAAACCTTGTTGGTTTTTGTCACTAGGAAAGAGCAAGTACCTCTGTGTACAGTAGCAAGGTAATTAGTGTTTGCTAAACATGAGAGGGGTGACCCTCTGTGGCTCGGGCTCTCTGAAGCAGGCATCATGGGCAGATGCTTCCTGGGTATTCTGTCATCCTCACAACAACCCTTACAGGTAGGAACTGGAAAACAGCTCTCCACTCTTCTGTATCTAGTCCTTGGCTAACTTTAAAGTCAGGGCTAATTCCAGAGCTCCCAAGCTAGGGCAGAGCTCTAGGAAGCTTTTCAAACAACAGCTTCCCTCTTTTATGAGCAGAACTTTCTTGTACTGCTCTGACTCTTAACCCCATGTTTCACATCCCCAACAACATACAAAAGTGAAACAAAACTAAGATGATCCACAGTCTAATACGAAGGGAAGAAACAATCCTAACTGTACTACAGTTGACTAGCACACCATACTGGAAGGGGTAAAGGGCCTAATCAACTGCATGCTGTAAGAGGAAAGAAACTGAACTGCACATGAATATTTCATCCTAACTAGCACATTTCATTTCTCACAGGCTATAAACTAGTAACGCTGGAGCTACTTATTTTCTCACATGGGGCACTACTGGCATTCTATCTTTTTCTTTCTTTGTTAGTGATGAGGGAGCACTTTTACTATACAGCACATTCTGGCCTCACACTTGCAATCCTCCAGCCAGATTCCCATGTACCAGGTTACAGACATGGCGACCTTGCATGGCTCATCAGACATTTTGAACCATGATAGTCACTGTTCTGATGATAATCAGGAGCATCTTTGACCTCCAGATGCCATTAGGCCTTTCCAACCCTGACAACTAAAATACTCCCAAGCACCTACAACTGTCTCTGGGGCAAATGTCTCACTGGAAAGCCATTGCTTTATCTACAGAGTCTATACCGAGTAGTGAGCACTGCCCCCTTACCACTGCAGAAAGAAATTATACAAAGGGGAAAGGTTCAAAGTGTCAGAACAAGAGGAGGAAACTCACAGTGCTGAATATATGGGTGCAGAGTACAGGTAAGTAGTGAAAATAAAATGCATATGGGTGTTTGGTAAAGACACATGTCATTTCTAGTTCTACCCACTCAATGGGCCTAAAAGCAGTGATATCCACATAGCAAGGACAGTCGGGACCTGGACCTCAGTCTCCATCTTCAATAAAACAGGGTACCTGCAGCTCTTGCTGGACAGGGAAAATGCAACTATAGCCTGGACTATCCTTTGGTGCCCTGAAATATGGGAACACTCAAAAGACAATGTGGAAGGACACAAGGTCTCAAAGGAGACCCCAACAGCCCCAAACAATCTGAGCAACAAAATAAACCAGTAACAGCAATGCATCATAAACTGTTGTAAAAAATATTCAAGAGAACACACTGTATGTGTCTATTTCCAGCAGCTCCGTATGCACAATTGCCAGCCTGTGCATGTTTGTGCCCATGCAACGACTCTGACACCCTTGCATAATCTGTCTCTAAACAATGAATAGATGATCTTTACTTTGAAAAACCTGAAAATGAGTAAAATTATTTCTAATAATTTTTTTTACATACATATATCTAGGGAGGTGAAGGTTCTAAGTTATTTTCTCAGGGTAAATTTTCATGCTTAGAATTACTGGGACAGAGATTATAGATACTTTTGATATCAAATGTATAATACTCAATTATAAAATACTTTAATACTTCCATTATTTTGTCAATTCCATGGAAAATGAGGCAGAGAAATGGAAAATGGACAAAAATATACCAAATAGTACCCCTCAACCAGAGTAATCAAGGAAACACAGAGCACATTCTTCTCTGTCATGAAGTTCAAATGGCAAAACCCCAGTCACTTAAAGTTGATCTACAGAAATTTGCTTTAAGCAGAGATATTTTTAAATCTAACGCAGGCAAGAGAGGTCCCATGGACTTTTCCTTCTGCCATTGTACAGAGTTATTCTAAACATTTGCCATTCCCAGATTACAAACAGGCAGTGAGAAAGCATGCTCCTTTGTAGTGCAGCTGATGGGTGGCCACAGGAGCAACAGCAGCATTCTCAGCCCAAGGAGTCAAACCGAGAGGCTGGACCTCAATACTGACACCCAACCCCAACGTGAGTAGTTTTTGATACAGAATTCCCTCACTCTTGGTTAGTTCACAACTTGAATTGTCTATGACAAACAGGCATAAAGAGAAAGTAACAAAGCCTCAGGGGCCTCCATGTCCACCTCACAAGGGAAGCAGGCAGTTCTTTGCATGTTCACGGATACTTTTTAAAGGATTTATGAAAACTTCCATCTAAGGAAAGGAAATACCTGCGATTTTTCTAAATGTTAACTGCTAAAGTCTATGGACCCCTCTCCACCTCAGCCGCCCTACTTTGTGTTGGCCCAAGCTTGCGTTCCCTTTGTAAATGCTCTGAGTAAGTTACGTATACATGTTAGATACACAGGCACAGACAGGCTCATAAACACATAAGAAGGTGTCCACTCAGTCACTTGTCTCACTGTGTTGATTTTTAAAGTAAGAATACAGTGCATGTCTCCTCCAAAGTCTAGAACTGCATACTAATCAAATAGTTGTTTTCCTATAAACCACAGCTAAGGGCATAAATGTTCTGTAAAAACCTTCAAGAAATCAAGACAGATGAACATATTGTGCTGACGACTTTACAACCACAAACTATGGTTAATACCAATAGACTTTGTCAATAAACCCATTATAAAGTCGGAACACAACTACTGGTGCGAGGCTGCAAAGAGACAGAGGGAAGAAGAGGAAAGCAAACCTCATCTGAGAGTCCGTTAACACGAGCAGCTGAGGTGCCACTTCATCAACCCCTCAAAGAAGCAACAGCCCACCGTGCTGATAAACAGTAACCGAAAGTCTCCTCAAACCAATTAAAACCCATTTTCCTGTAGCCAGAACATTTTCTAACACTCTTTCCTATCGGGGACTATGGGGTCCAGCCCCTCGATAGTCCCCTCCCAGGGTCTGGGAAGAATCTACAACCAGCTGATAATTAATCTTTGTTCAGAAGAAATGAATCTATGTACACGAAACTCCTTAGTCCATATACTTTATTATTCTGTGTCAGTTACAAGCTTATATTCTGCTCTCGTATTTAGCTCATTTCTAGCCTGATTTCTCTCTACACTTGTCTGCGGTCCCCTCTAGGTTCTATCTTAATCCCTTCATCTAGTTCTACCCCTTCTAGGTTCTCATCCATCTTGTTCCTTCCCATATAATCTCCTCTCCCATTTCCTTCTCTCTCCTCATCTCGTTCTTCCTCATCTTGTTCTTCCCCATCTGGCTCTTCCTCATCTTCCATCTCGTTCTCTAGTACTCTCTTCTAGCCATTAAGTCTAGTTCTTCCCCATCTCAGTTTGTTCCTCTCAAGTTCTTACCCATCTAGTTCTTCCATTCTCTTTTCTCTTCTCTGTCTTCCATGTGCCCTGGAAGTCCTGGTATATATGCTCTTACAAGCAGTATTCCCTTAGCAGTGCAAAGCCAGGCTTCCAGGGTAAAATGGAGGGGTGATAAGAATCACACAGGGAGGCAATAACCTTTAATTATCATTTGTAACCCCAAAGGGAAGTGACCAATGGGGAAATGAATTAACTAAAGGCTAAATTCAGGTAATATCTAAGAAGAGGACTCTTATGTGCTCAACTATAATCTTAAACATGATTGGTAGAAAATGTTAAGAATCTATAAGTTGCTAGGTCAATGGGAGAAAATAAAACTGTCTTCTTTTTTCCTGTGACTCATATCTGTCCAAGCTATCTGCCGTTTTTTTCTGCAGGGTCGGGGAAAGTGTGCTCGGTCGCTAGGCAACCTGTACAGCTAAATGCCTCTGGTGATAGTTAAAGGGAGATCTGGAATTAGAGGTAAGGTTTGGGAAAGGAGAAAGTAAAGCTTAATTGGCACATCTGCCAGGCCTTCTCAAATAGGTAGCCTGGACGCTTAAGTCTGTTCTTAGAGAATACAGAGGTATCTCTAATAAGGTACTTTCCTCCATCTGGGGATGGACCTGGCCGGATGCTGCCAATGATGATAATTACAGGGAGGCTTGAACTGGGGTTCTGGCTGAGCATAGCTGTCAGTGCAGAAGGTCAACCAAATATTTCTAGAAGTAGTTAGATAAGGAGTTAGAGGTCTATAAAGTTAGTAAGGCTGTAAGAAAGGAGGGTCCAAGCTAAATTGTATAAAGCTATTACTGAACATCCACCTGACCTAGGCAGTGTCTCCTTGTGGAATTTGTCTTAATTCAGGAGACTTGCATGTGGACTGTTATTACTGCTAGTCCTTGAAAGTGGCCAAGGTATTCCAGAGAAAGGCTTTCCTGAGGAAGTTCTCCACATACCTGGAATGTGTATGTCCAGAGAGTGTCAGTCCACACTGTTAGCCCTTCTTAGGGAAAAGTCAATTGGGAAAACTATGAAGGCACACATGATTTTCATAACAGAATACAGCTGATATATAACAAGCCAAGTAACACCAAAAACTCCTTGGGATTTGGCTTCCTCTGGAGGAATTCCCTGATCCCTCCAGGTAGTGACTTTGCCATAACCAGCTGAGTTCTTATGATATATTCCTGCGGCCTGCAGCACTTTCCAACATGATATTTTAGGAGACTCCGCACACAGAAAAGCCACATTTTCCATTGAACCATCTTAGTAAGTTCCATTACACAGGAAAACATTGTCCTCTCTTTAAGAAAACCAACATTTTACCCTGTGATAAACAGGCTTCCCACAAAAAAACAAAACAAAACAAACAAAAAAAAAAATCTCTCCCCAAGGCCCATCCGGCCCATTCCCTAGTACTGAAAGGTCACTGCAGAGGCGATTTTAAAATAATGTTCACTGGTTTTCTGATCACAAAAGTCCTTGCACACTGAAGAAAAACTGGACCACACAGGACAGCAGGAACAGAACCAGGGAACAAAAACCCACAACCCTGAAGCACAGGTCCCCCGTCTACATTGGCAGTTTTTTTCACATGTTCTTCTTTCCAAGATCACTGAGAGTATACTCCGGCTCTTACCTACTCCCATCAAAACAACCCCTCAAGCTGCATAAATGCAAACCAAAAGGTTCATAACACTGTATCGAACATATTCAGTTTCAAATACTTGGTTTCAAACATCCCTAGCATGACTGAACTATCAGATTGCTTCTGGGGTTTTTTATATTTAAAAAACAAATCTCAACAAAGAATCACCTGAGTGGTGATAACTTTATGTGTGACTTTTTTACTTATTAAAACATTCTTAAGAGTCCTACAAATTACTTTCTCGAATGTTAACATACCCAGGACATACTTGCTTACCTCAACAAGTCTTCCCCGATAGCTACAATATTCTGTTAATGCTAACAACTACTTCTAAGAGAAGCTTACATTTCTTTGATTATTAAGGAAACTAAATCCTTTTTCTTCTGTTTTGGAGGGCAGGGTCTCATCATGTAGGTCAGGCTAGCCTTAAACTTGTAGAAAGCCCATATAGGCATATGTTAGCACACTGGGCACATAAATCTTTTTCTGTACATGATAGCAGCATGTATGTTCTCTTTGGGAACTGCCTTTTTGAGTTTTCATTTTGTGTGTATGGGTGTTTTGCCTCCATGTATGTCTGTGAACCATTTGCATAACTGGTGTCTGAGGAGGCCAGAAGAAGGAATCTGATCCCCTAAAACTGGAGCTGTAGACAGATGTGAGCTGCCATGTAAGTGCTGAGACTTGAACCTGAGTCCTCTTGAAGAGCAGGTAGTGCTCTTACCTGCTGGGTCATTGCTCCAGCCCCAAGGAAACTGGCTTTTCGCTTATCATTTTGATCTTCTGTTGCCAGCCCACGTTTCCAGCAAGGTGAGTAACGCTGTCATTTCTGCCAGCACTGGAGAATTACCACCTTGCTTTAATCTTCCTTTGCTTGTAAGTCTGAGGACTTGGAAAACTAATCTGGCCTGGCATAGTCATGCATGGCTGTAGGCCACCTATTCTAGAGCCTGAGGAAGGACTGCTGGAGATCAAGAGTTCAAGGCCAGCCAAACAAGACAGAATGACCTGGTTTCAAAATAAATATATTTCTCTTCATATTTAAAATATTCCTCATAATCTACAAAAACAGATCTATAATTACACTAAAATTTCTTTATCGATCCTTCATAATATTATACAAGGTCACCAAATTTCAAACAAGGCTCATTTCTGTCATCTCTGACATCCCCCTCACATCACAATGTGGACTCACTTGCTAATCAACACTAAACACACTCAAGTGTAATAAACACGCACTTGGAGGTTTAAAGCAACTCAACTTATTCTGTGTGTTTTAAAAAAGTGGTATGGGGGGGGTTGGGGGGCGGCGGTAAAAATATTCCCCTGCAGCCTTAAACAGCTAAATAGCCAAGCTGGCTGTCACAGGGCCAAAGGCGAGGCCTAAGTAACATTTTGAGGCAGATGATGCACTCACCAGTCCTTCCCTGACAGAACCCACTTCTAAGGTAAGAACCCCAGAGCCTGAGTCTCCCCAGGGCAGACTAACTGCACAAGAGAGGACAGAGCAAACAAACACACATGAATGAATGTGTTCCTTTTATTTACGTGCCCAAACCAAGGTCATACCCCTAACCTCTGTACACACAAAATCATACCATTAACACTAGAAAGTAGACCTTGTTTTCCCATAAATTAAGACTGCAGAACCTGCCTCAGAGATCTGTAAGAGGCTAAGGATAGCCGGGGGCGGGGGTGGGGGGGGGGTGGGGGGGGGGTGGGGGGGTGGCGCACGCCTTTAATCCCAGCACTTGGGAGGCAGAGGCAGGTGGATCTCTGTGAGTTCTAGAATAGCCTGGTCTACAGAGTGAGCTCCACCCCAGGGAAGGATATACAATGAGAACCTGTATTTAAAGAATTAAAAAAAGCATTTGAAAGTTGTTCTCAAAAGTAAATGAACTTACACAACATGTAATACTTTGTTTTTATAACAGTTTATGTTTACAAAAATGCTTTTCTACAAAGTGGTAAGTGATCGACTCCTACCTTCCACATGAATGGACACCTTGGCTGGGGGAATCACATGATTCACCTTAATGCCATTCCCAGGGCACAGCTCCTCTCCCCAGGCCCTCAGTCATGAGTCTTCTGCAGCCACTGAGTGAGCAGCTGGAGCCAACCTAAGTAACACAAGACTACTGGTTAGAGCGGGTAATACTGGTAGGTAACTAACAGCCAGAAGACGTGAACAAACAAGTTATAAAGTTAATAAGTTCAAAATTGCTTACTCATAACAAAACTTTGTTCCAATCAAAACACTAAAATGTAGATGGCTGGTGCCCACAAAAGTGAGGAAATGTAGTGACAATGTAACTAGAGGTCTCTCTACAGGGCAGTTATAGCTACTAACAGACTTCAATGTACCTTGTAAAGTCCTTTCATCTAGAAACCCACTGCCACTGGCGCTCACCCCATGACTAAGCCTAAAATTTCATTCAAACAGTGTATACAGGGATATGGGTTACAGCATTCTTTGTTTGAGACAGGGTTTCACTGTGTAGCCCTGGCAGTCCTGGAACTCACTCTGAAGTCCATGCTGGCCTCAAACTCACAGAGATCCACCTGTCTGCCTCCTGTGTGCTGGGATTAAAGGCGTGCGCCACCGCTGCCCAGCTGCAGCATTCTTTATTTAGCAAAAAGAAAAGGGAGGGTGGGGGTGGAAGGGGAGAAACGGAGGAGGAAATAAATAGAAAAGGTCTCCATCAACATGTTAACATGGGCACTATCAACATATAACTAGGGCACTAGTTATAAAACTACTGAAGTCTCCATCAACATAAACCTAGGGCACTAGTTATAAAACTTACCGAAGTCTCCATCAACATATAACTAGGGTAACTAGTTATAAAACTTATCAAAGTCTCCATCAACATATAACTAGGATACTAGTTATAAAAACAAAGGTCTAAGGAAGCACCTATGTGTGTCTCTACTCCACCCCAGACAGGGTTTCGTTATATAGCTCCAGGTGGCCTCTAACTTGCCATATTTCTGCTTCAGCCACAATATGGGGCATTTCTTCATACTTAGGTTTTGACTGGGGAAGTGAGGCAGGGCTGGGGGAAGCTGTTGGTGTTGTCTGTTTTATTTGAAACAGGTTCTCACTATGTAGCTTAGGTTGCCCTGTAATTCTTTTTAGTTCAGATAAATGAGGTGGATCTCTAGCTTCCATTTTTAAACCAGTCATTTAAAACAGTGACCCACCCACCCATTCTCATTTTTCATAATAGTCCACTGGATCCTTAACATTCTCTAAATATGACCAATAGAATTTGGGGTTTGTTCTTTTTGTAAAACTATTTTTAAAGCCCAAACTAACAGACTCTCTCCTTTTCTCCAACTGCAGGGATACAAACCCACAGAATGGAAAGTGAGAGGAAGGAAGGATCTTCTAAGAGGGACGCCCACACCCACACACCCCCAACTGCCAAGAGATCACCAACCAAGTAAGAGTCCAGAACAGGGTATGGCACACCCTGTGCAAGTACTGTCTGAACCCATTAAAGTAGAGAAAACAAAAGATTTATGCTATTTAGTAAGTACTTCTCTAGCAGTAGGGTAAGAATATCATTCATCAGCTCAGTAATGAGTAACGGTTAGAGACAATGGCACCCATTTAGAGCATTGTTAAACTTCTTGTTAGTGGCTCACTATTCTAGGAACTGGCTGTTAGTAAAAATGCCTGAATTACAAAATGATCTCGTTTACAGAAGGAAAACACACATGGTGCCTAACGGGCACAGTGGATCGATAGAGGGGCAACAACAAGGAGAAAGGCCCCATCTCACACGAGGGGAGGTCAGGGCCAATGTCAAGGATGTTCTCTGACCACCACATGTGCATAGTATGTGTGCACACATGCAAAGACACACACACACACACACACACACACACACACACACACACACACCATACACAAAAACATTAACCATTTGCTTTGTGTCAGATACAATATTAAGAATTTTAAATAAATTATACCCTTTAATTCTCATGATAACCTACAGAAGCAGATATTATCAATACCCCATTTTGCCATCTGAAGATGTATTTCACTTGATATTTCTAGAATTTTCCTGGCTGTTTTCACACATTTTTCTCCTATAAAAACATTTAAATCATGAACGAATCCTAAAATTTAATAGCAAGCATGAATCTTACACCTGCAAGGGTCTGCCTAGCATGTTGGCATGTATCTGTTTCCCAGCACGTAGGAGGCCTGAGGCAAGAGGACTGCCATGGGTTCACAGCCAATCTCGGGCACACATCAAGACTTCATCTCCACAAAACAACAAAACCATGTCAAAAGCAAGACTTATGCATGCTTCTAACATGCCTCTAGCCAACGTCTGCTGGACCATTTCTAATTAAATTAACATTTGCTCCTCAGGAGCCCAGAAAGGCACCAGCCACTTTCATTGTTCTTTGAGCTTCCACCACAAACGGAAAAAGAGAAAATGGTCAAAATAATTAATACCGCATTTTAAGTTTAATATCCTTACAGTATATGCAGAAAACATGCAACCGCATGCTGCACAGCCTTAAGTAAGACATGTTCTAGAAGTAGAAATTAGGGCCCTCTAACAAGCTAGGTTCTCCAGCAGCCCCACTGCACAACAAGCCAGGTCTTCTGTGCTCTCCTCACCAACGTCACAGCAGGAGTCAACCACAACGACCTACTTTTCAATGAAAACTTCATAGCAGCAACAGGGAAAGGTGGTCAGAGTTCTTCATGGAGGCTAACTTAGTAAACTCATTAAAAGCTAAGGAAGACTGTGCAGCACATCGGATCTCCTGCCTTCTTCTTGTTTGTTTGTCTGCTTGCTTTTTCTTTTTTCCTGAGACAGGGTTTCTCTGTGTAACAGCTCTGGCTGTCCTGGAACTTACTCTATAGCCCAGGCTGGCCTTGAACTCAGAGATCCACCTGCCTCTGCCTCCTGAGTGCTGGGATTAAAGGTACGCACCACCACTGCCCAGCCCCCTCCCCCCTTCTTTATAACTATTCCCTCATGTGCAATTTACTTTGTTCCTTTGTAGCTTGAACCAACTACGCTCCACATTCTGAGCTTGCAGACCAGCACTGGGTTTCTACAAGCTTTACAAGCCCCATGGAGTGGACGCTTCCTGTGTTGAGATGGATGTTAGGCTGGTGAGACGGCTCAGCAGGCAAAGGGGCCTGGTGCAGAAGCCTGAGGATCTAATGACGGTGGACCATGCGAAGGGAGAAGGGGAGAACCGACCACCAAAGTTGCCCTCTGACCTCCACGAGTACAACATGGCATATGTATCCCTCCCACATCATGTACACCCACAACAATAACCACAAAGACAATTTTAATGTGGTGTTTAATTGCAAGACCTGATTACACACTATAAATATTAATCTGATGCTACTATAAGGAAAAATAATAGCATCTAAGAGCAGTTAATTATAAAACACATTTCTTAAGCACGAAAAGAAATAGTATTCTGTTTTCTCACCCCAAACACAAATTATCACTTGTGTTTTCCTCAGTTTTTAAATTGCCTAGTTTTTAATTTTTCTATGAAGAACAGCTTTGTTGGTGCTATGTGAAACCTGTGACTAACACGCTTTCAGTAAATATTTATACCCCAAAATATTTTTTCTTTTATTAGTATCTATGATTTAAATTAAACAAGCAACTTTTTAGGCCAAGGTTCTCCAGTGCTGGAAAATTACAAGAGTATTTATGAAGTTATTAAAGGCTCAAGAAACTCAGGACTTAGAAAATCCACATAGTACAATAGTAATCTACTTCTAGCAGAAGGGTAGTTCCAGTCTTCAGTTAATCAAAGGTCATGAGAATTCACTGGCCTTGATTTTATATGGAAACAATGTCCCATACAAAAATTTGGTGAATATACTAACTTTAATATGTTTACTGCTAAATATAAGAGATTTATGAAATAACACGAAACACATTTTAAAAGTAAGTGAATCGGAACTATAGGCATTTGAAAACTCTCAGCTTAAGAGAACATGTCTTAGTTGGGGTTTCTCTTACTGTGAAGAGACACCATGACCATGTTAACTCTTATAAAGAAAACATTTAATTGGAGTGGTTCTCTTACAGTTTCAGAGGTTCAGTCTATCATCATCATGACAGGGAGCATGACAGCAGGCAGGCAGACATGGTGCTGGAGTATCTGAGAGTGCTACATCTTGCAGACAACAGGAAGTCAACTACCAGTCGCACAGAGGGAGGGAAGCTTGAGCAAAAGAGAGCCCACCTCCACAGTGACACACTTCCTCCAACTAGGCCACACCTCCTAGTAGTGCCACTCCCTTTGGGGGCCATAGTCTTTCAAGCCACCACAGAGCACATTTAAAAGTCAGCTTCCAGAAGAATGCAGTGTGTTGCAAATGCACAGCGCACAGTGATTCAGAGGACAAGTCCTTTAGAGATGTCCTTTTTCTACAGGAAAGTTTATTTGTAGATGTAACCAACCATCTTATTAAATAAGAAACAGAACCAATGTAAAGAAGAAAGCCAAGATGTCAGAGCTCAGAGCTAAAACCTTACCCTTCCTCCTGCGGTGGTCCTACCTCTCCAAAAGAGACCTACTTCCTGTGTGTTTGTCTTTATATAGACTTTCTGTTCTGCCTTCTCATTGGTTGTAAACCCAAACACATGACTGCCTCGTCACTGCCTGTAAGTACCGCCCTCCAGGTCTTCTATGTTATTGAGATTAAAGGCGTGTGTCTCCAATGCTGGCTGTATCCTTGAACACACAGGGATCTACCTAGCTCTTCTACCAAGTGCTGAGATTAAAGGCGTGCGCCACGAACGCCCAGCTCTGCTATGGCTTGCTATTAGCTCTGACCTCCAAGCAACTTTATTTATTAACATACAATTAAAATCACATTCTAGTACAAATAAAATACCACCATATCTATGAGCTGTCATCACTATTTTCAGCTTTTCAGCTTTTAAGCAAGGAAAGCCTGGGACACAGAGCAAGACCCTACTAGAAAAACTAAAAATTAAAAAGATCTTAAGTCTAAAATTCTATAAATCGATTTATTTATTTCTATTTTATTTAATAAAAGTAACACGTGAAAGTAACACATTAAATAATATAATTATCAGAGAAAAAGTAATTTATCTCCCAAATGCCAATCTATCAATATAAAACTGCTTTGACTCCTCTGGGATCACTCAATCAATACAAATATAATCTTTAAACACATATGTAGACATGCATACACAGGCCCACGTGTGCCAGGCTGTTGTCCTTTTCATGAAGTAATACTTAGGAATCTCCAGCTGGGCTTGCCTATCTCTCCTGGTTACACCTTCGATCAACAAAGCAGAGCTAACCAGTGTCTGCAATCCCTGTAAAATGATCACATGGTACAGCCACAACATCATTCTTCTCTCCATAATCATTCTTCCTGCCCTGCTAGCAGGTCAGAGCTCTCAAGTGTGCGCTCCAACCCTGACAGCCTAACGAGTCCTCATCTCCTTAGGTTTTCTTCTCACTAACTCCCTCTTCAACAGGCATAGGGACCTAGCGCTTGGGAAGAAAGAAAAGCACAGAGAAACTAAGCCTGCCCCCGATTGCCCTACATTTTATCATATATCACTGCCCCGATAAATCTGCACCAAAACTCTGACTTCTTGTTTTATCTGCCAGTTAGAGGTAAATTATTCACAACAAAGATGCACTGGACAAGAGACCATAAAACCCAGGCTCTACTTCCAGCTCTGTCCCCATCTATTGATGTGGCATTGACAAGCCACTCAGCGCTTGGAGGCCTTTCTTCTTGTAAATAATGAATTGCTTCAGCAAGATAGCTTCTGAAGTCCCTTCACACTCCAGTCAGTGACACTATACTCTGTTCAACAAATCCAACTATAACAGCCCTCAGTAGGGAAGTTAGCAACAAGTTAAACAAAGAACAGTAATCACAACAGAAAAGGAAAAAATTAGCCCAAGAAAGCCACTGTTTAAGTACCTCCATGAGAACATTGTAACTGTCTGTTTACAGACAACGGATATGCAAATCACAACTGAAAATGGTCAAGGCACTGTAGCAGTACATATAAAAATTTCACATTATTATGTTTGGCTTAGCTCCAACTATTACACAGCCTGAAAATAAACTCGTTTTGAAGACAGAGCAAGTGATAAGCGAGCGTGAAGTAACTTGGGGCTCCACGTCTGTCCTAGCCCATTCCATCTGCAAATTAAGATTCCTTATCTGTAAAATGACAAGTCAACTGTATGAAAGGAGATTCTATCTTCAATTGAAAAATAATCAAAGAAAAGTCAGACAAAAGCTCCTGAGATTCATTCATTCTTCGCACACATCTTAGCTGAGCATGCACCACGTCCGAACAAACCCTGCTCTGCCCAGGGATGCACTGTGAGAAGGGAACATGGCCTCCTCTGATGCCAGGTGCCGCCTATGGCTCTGCACCTCAGGATGCTGCCTTCCATAATTTGATTAAATGTAGAGTTTATTATGTATCTTTTAAAGATTCTTTTTAAATAAATATTCTGCCACACTTGTGATTGGAAATGGGAGGAAAAAACCATTGGTTTTCACTTTAACTGAAAAAGACAGCTCCCACCGTCAACACTGAACCTGAGTGACCCCTAGCAGGATGGAGTTTCCTTTCCCATTCCTCTTCTGGGTTGTATCCCTGGGGTTCATGTATAACCCTAAAAAAGATACTGCACTGTCATAAAACCCAATGGGACAACTACTAAAAACTGAAAATGAAAACAAAATCATAACTGGCTAAAAGTGCAAAGATGTATTTGAAACTACAGCCAATAGGTCATGCTGTGACAGCAGTGTGTGTGTGTGTGTGTGTGTGTGTGTGTGTGTGTGTGTGTGTGTGTGTAGCAGGGACATACATCATGACAATCACGCCTTGTCTCACGGGACATAATTAGCTCTGAGTGTCCACACTTGAAAGGTTTGAACATATAGAACATGGCTCTCAAGTTTACTCTAGAACAAAAGACTATTCATATAAATTGCCATTTCAGTTTTTCTTTAAACACAAAAATGCCTTTAAGATTAGAGTGCTTGGGAGGTTTTGATCTTTCTGTCCAGTTTTTAAAGACCCACTCCTTCATAAGTATGAAGAGAAAAGCCTAAAACAAATACATCCATCTGGGTTAGAAAATCCACAGTGAAGAAAAATCTCTTCTAACAAAGGCCGTTCCTAGATGTCCTGTGGAAAAGCCGGGCTGAGCATGAAGCTATCATGTCCTCCCTACTTGCCTGGTGGCATGAGAAACTCACATTAGAAACTGTTACGAGAAGCCACAGCTACAACTAACACACCTGAGGTAAATAAACAAGAGTAAAACAAGTAAAGATCACTTTGAAAGCACATTTCTAAGAATAGAACCACCCTGAGAACAGGGTATAGTTTTAATTACATCACGGAGCGGTCCTAAACTGTCACTATGTAACTGTGGAGGGCACAGGGAAGGAAACCCTACTGTTTTTTCCAGGACTACACACAGCGCTAACAATGTAATTTGGGAATGAATCTCCAGGTTATCAGAACTCTCTGGTCTCCAGCTCCTCAGTCAGTTCCAAGCATTCTTGTTTAGCAGCCTAATACCAAGCGGCAGCAAAGGGAGCTCTGTCTGTCTGGCAGCAGGAGGCACAGGAAGGGATTCAGATGAAGAATATATTTCACATTGCTACAGCTGACAGGTGTGAGAAACGAGCCCGACAAAGTCTGCAAGCTAATTCTGTAGTCAGAAATGCTGAAGTCTGTTCGATACTGCTGCCTACAGACAAAGGAGCTATTTTTCTTACTGAGCAATTTTATTAAGTTCTGACTTTTTCTTGTTGGAAACAAGCTAGATGTTAATAGTTCACAGTAACTGAATAATCTATCATATCCATACTTTAAACAGTAAAAAGCAAGGATATTTATATAGTTGTATATCATATAGTCAAAAGCAGAGGTTTCTCAACCTTCCTAATGCTGTGACCCTTTAATACAGTTCCTCATATTGTGGTGACCCCAACCATATAATTATATTCATTGCTACTTCATAAGTGTAATTTTAGTACTGTTATGAATCATAATATATTTTTTGGAGACAGAAGTTTGTCAAAGGAGTCACAACCCACAGGTTGAGAACCACTGTCAAAAATTTAAAAAATGAACATACTGCTTCTTCTACTTCATGCCGAACACTGACCATAGAGTGAGGATACCTAACACTGTAACTGTTTATTATAACTTAATTCAAACATTTCACTTAATGACAAAGCAGGGGTCCTACCAGGGACAGAAGATAATACTACAGAGCCAAGTTTTTACCATTAGAAAGTCACAAACAGGATCTAGAATGGGTACTGTAGTGTTGTAGGTACTCTAATGAGCTGTAATAATCAACACGACACAATGCAGACACACACATATCTTTCTTTGCTTGGTTCCTGAAAAACATGAGATCTGATGGCATCTCCAACAATGATACGTTAGCAGCAGTGATTGCACCAAAGACTCAGATCTTGTCTTTAAAACACCAATTTCCATGAAAAGGACCCAGAGCACCTTAGAGAAAAGACTGAGCCTAGGGCTAAGGTAGAAAGAACAAAAAGAACTTTGAATACCTTAATACACGGAAAGATAATGCAGACTGCGTAAATGATGAAGCTCTATCAAGAGAATGAGGCTATTTGCAAGGGTTCCTACCAGCTAGACCTGAACTAATTTAAGCATCAAAATGTTTAATGCCAGTAATAAATTAATTAATGTCAGTAATAAAATATAATCTACTAAACAAATAAGAATCTGTGAGTTCAAATGAATAGAAATAAAAGCGGCAGAAGGGAAGCCTTCCTTAGTAGGACGGCACCGGTGAATGAGGAAGGATGCAACAGCAGACATCTAATGAGGAAGGAGCTAGTTCACATCACACGGGAGTTACAGAGGGACAAACCATAACCTGACCCTGGGGAACCCTCCTGTGCATCTTAACCAAGTGATCAACAGTACCGCTACAAACTGGTACCAGGTGCCCACTGACACACCTGGGAGCTGAGTGTCCTCCCATGGGTCTCCGCAGAACTGCAAAACCTTCCTCTATTAAAACCTCACAAACCCAAAGTGAGGGGCAGTTTTCAAACAACAGACCCAAATTCTTCAACAAAAAAAAAAAAAAATAAAAAAGAAAAGCCAAGAGCACTTCAGCCACCGACTCAAGGGCCAAAAACGTCTACCCGTGTCAAACCCGTGTCAAAGCAGTGGAAGTCAGAGAGAGCGGGATGGAGATGTACGGGAGCACCTGCACGGACCACTCACAGTACAGCAAAATACAAACCCAGGAATGAGCACAACAGCCACATGGCGGATCGGTTCTCACACAGACAGTCCCTGCCTGCCAGTGGACAGAGAGATGAGCAGAACAGACTCCCACCTCGGAGGACACCAACCCCCCTTCTTGAAAGCACTGCAAGTTTTTCTCATCACTTTCTCTGAAAGCAAGCCACACTCCACGGGGTGGAGAATGTTTTGTGAAAAACGTTTTCTCACTGTACTAGAAATTACACAATAGATATCATTTAAAAAAACAAACCTATTTTCTGACAGAATTTTTTCTCTAAAACCTGTGTGACCTCTCATGGTATCCCTAGAGAAGTGAGGGGGGAAAGTATAACTTTTCCTTTTACTTTATTAACGCCAGGCATCACTTTAATAAAAAAATAATTAACTGTGATGCTTTCAAAGAGCAGGAAGAAAATGATCGCAGCAGCAGCAGATGATAGGAACTGAAAATGTCTCTGACGTGCCAGGGCCTAGGTGTTAAGAGCAAGGAGTGGTTATTCGGAGGGAGGGAAAGAGGTGCAGACAGATGGCAAGCAGCCATCAACACTTGCTCAATCCTTGAGGAGGAAAAATTCCTCTTGACAAGCAGATGGAAGCTCTCAAAGTCTGAGCAAATAGTGACAGCATCACTCAGAAACAAGGCCAGAGTAACCACAGTGAGCACACACTAGCCATTACTGTGTGCTGAGCAGTTCATCTGCTTGATTCCATTTAATCCAGACAGCAACCTCCATCATGAGGAACCATGACCATTTCTATTATGCAGACGAGGAAACTGGGATTCACAAGGGGAGATAAGTAAAATGGCTAGTAAGCAGTAGAGATGGATTTGAAATCCAGGCTTGTCTAACTCAAACGCCATGCTCTTTTAAACACTAATAATCTCCTTCTCAATGGCATATGATGATGTCATATCAGATATCTGGGAATCTACTATGCACATGTACTGTGACTGCCATTAAACAGTAAACAGAGCTGACAGCCCTTGGCCTTGTAGAACGTACAATATACACTAAATAACTCAAAGGAACAACACTGGCACATGAGTGGCCTTCATTACGGTGAGAAGTGTCATCATTAAAGGAAGCTACAGCAAGAGATCACAAGTGACTTCTTCAGAGAAAACAGTTCACTACAAAAGATCTCCCAGGCCACATGGCTACAGTTTTACTCACTGTACTATTAAGTCAAAAGGCCATGTCAATTTAGAGAGGTGTGCTGGCTTCTTTAATATATCCCATACATCTGCCAGAGCAAGTTAAAAGAGGGAAGATTTATTCTGGTTCCTGGGGCCCATGGTTGCTTGTAGTCAGATGTTTCTCGGGTCCAACCAAGCCCCCGCAGTCCCATGGCCCACTTGTAGAACAATCACTCAGAAGTTATATTAATTATAACTGCTCAGCCATTAGCTCAGGCTTATTACTGACCAGCTCTTACACTTGACTTAACCCATAATTCTTATCTATGTTTAGTCACATGGCTTGGTACCTTTTCTCAGTTCTGCCTTGTCATCTTGCTTCCTCTGTGTCTGGCTGGCAACTCCTCAGTTAGCCCTTCCTCTTCCCAGAATTCTCCTTGTCTGCTTGGTACTTCCTGCCTGTATTATACTTCCTGTCTGGCTACTGGCCAATCACTATTTTATTTATCAGCCAATCAGAGCAACACATATTCACAGCATACAGAACGACATCCCACAGCAGTTGCTTGGGTCCATGTGCTCAGGCAGAACATCATGGTGGTGGGAGTCGATGGAGAAGGTGGACAGACAGCACCGACTGAAGAGACTGGTATAACCCTCAAAGGCACACCACCAATGACTGCTCCAGCCCTCTAGGCCTAGTCTCCAGACCCTCTCACAGCAGTGCCACCAGCAGCCAACAAAAGACCCTGTGTGGAACAACAGCAGAAAATGGATCAGCAATGAAAGCAGAAAGAGAAGGAGAAAGATCACATGTAAAGGACCAGTTGGGAAGATGCAGGTGACAGACACAGCCTTAATACACAGAAGGATGCAACGTGGCGGCATTAAATGCCTTCAATTTTTGTTTTGCCAAAATGAAGCTACACTATTTATAACTAGTTTCACAGACATGTATCAGTGGAGGTAAGGGCTCCTACCACATCCTTCTTCAGCCATCACTTCAGCTCCCTCTAGATGCCATGCCCACGGGTACTTCCACATCGACAGCCAAAGCTTCCACACAGCCATCCTAGCTCTCCCACAGCATGCTCCGTCCCTCCTTCTCAGTGCAGTCACCACCACTGTCACTTACAGTAAGGACTGGTGAAATACGGCCAGCCTGGTCTACAGTGAGTTCCAGGACAGCTAGAGTCCTGGACAGTGAGACCTTGTCTCAACACACACACACACACACACACACACACACACACACACACACACACACACACACACACACAAGACTATTCCCAACTGACCAAAAAAAAAAAAAAGAAAGTAAATTGTCTTTCTTGAAAAAACAATGTTTCCTTCTCATTAGCTCCTGCTTAGCTTAGTTTATTATGTGTCTTTTCTATGAAAGATGAGGCTAATTTCAGTCAAAATATTAGAGAATCTACTCTGTACACATGCTGTGTCAGCAGAGAATAGTGAAGAGGAGCAGAAAAACATTCCCCGGAGTCAGTGCTGGAGTCCAGACCACAGAGCTGACTGGAAGAACAGCCAATCACCTCAAACTTCTGAGGCTCTGTTGGTCAAGTGCTAAGCAGCTTCAAGTACTCTCCTGAACCTCTCACCTCCTCTCTAGTCTACACCGCCTTACCCTTTCTAAAGGTACCTTAAAGACTACTTACTTCACCTCCTAACTCTCCTGCTGAATAAGTAACACTTTAGATGACCACGAGTCCATCTTTGAATGGTGCTGTGCAAGTACCCTGTTGCTCTTTATAGATACTGCACACTCTATTACCCAAGTTCACAAGTTCTGACCCTGACTCTGTTCCTTTCACATTCTTTTTCACCTATTTTGGTTTCATTAATATAAAACCTTTGTTCAAACATGTCTGCTCAAGTCAAGAGAGCAAGAACTGAAGTGAACAGTAGGTATACTTAGATGTGTGCAATGCACCATCTCGTGACACCATCATAGGCTAACATGGCAAATGACCTTTTCCAATGGGGACCCCAAAACCACTGCGTGTAGACCTTCTAATTAGTCTCCCCAAGAAATGCTTCCCATTCTCCTATATGTCCTTCTTTGGAGTGGAACATGTGAGGAACAGTCATGAGCCCAACAGTCTTCTGAGTGCTGGCCATTAGAAGCAGGCAGAGTGTCACAGGTTGGCATACACATTCTTGTTTGACCCTGGTAAAACCTTGGGCAGACCATGTCATTCCAACTTACGTACCAGGTTTCTTCTTTTGGGATACCAACCAGCTCCCACATAATGACACAGAGACTTCTTATTAGTGTTGAATGTTCAGCCTTAGCTTACACTCATTTCTAGCTCGCTCTTTTAACTTAAATTAACCTGTTTCTCTTTATCTACATTTTGCCTCAGAGATTTTTACTTTTTTCTTTCTTGCTTGCTGTCTGTATGTCTGGCTGGCTTATGCCTGCCTGGTATCTGGCCCCAGGCATTTTTCTCATTCTTCTCTTTTTGTCTCTGACCCACGGCCCTGTCCTATCACTCCTGCCTAGCTATTGGCTGTTCAGCTTTTTATTAGACCAATCAGGTGCCTTAGGCAGGCAAGGTGAAACAGATGCAACACATCTTTACATAATTAAACAATCATCCTTATATTGTTAAACAAATGCAGCACACACAAATGTAATACACCTTTACACAGTTAAAACAATATTCTGCAGCATAAACAAACGTAACACACCTTTGCCTGGTTAAAATAATATTCCACAACAAGCTTACTCTCAGAACATCCCTACAATGGCCAAAAATTTCCATCATCTACTCACACCCCTTCATTACCTTTGATCTCTTCATTTGTTATTTGTTAATTATGTGTATCTGGTGGGGGTGGGAGGGGGTAGGGGGTACAGTGGTAATGTGAACATATGTGCTAGTGCTCACAGAAGCCAAAGATGTCAGATCCTCCCCCGTGGAGCTGGAGTTACAGGTGGTTGTGAGCCACCTGACATGACTGCGGGAACCAGACTTTGGTCCTCTCAAAGAGCTCTCTCTCCAGCCATGACCTGTCTCTTACTCCTGTCCAACCATGTTCATAACCTTGGTTCTCAAGTTTGTCTCCACATGCTCCAGGCTTTCACTAGTCATCTTGATGCCTACAACAGCCTACCTCTAATGGGCTTAGCTCAATCCCCATCTTCCAAGTCACTGCTCAAGCAAGTCCACTCAACCACCTCACTGTAAAACATGACCAGCCCCTCCCCTCCTCTCCTCTCCACCCCTTCCCTCAGCATACCTAACCTTCCTTATCCCATTTTCTTCTTCACTATCGGTCACCGTCTAACACTATTTAAATCACTTCATTATGTGTAGTGTGTGTTATTTCCTCCCCTGAGAATAAAGAAGGTTCGTACTTCAGTGACTAATGCACACCCAGTGCATGTGAATCTGTGACTTTCCAGATCTTCTCCTTCAATTACAGTCTTTGGTTCCACCCTGCAAACATCTACTTCTTAGCTTTTCACTAACTTCCAAAATGTGGTTCACGACTTACTACTGTTATCACCTCTCCGTTTTGGCGTGGTCCTTTTCAGCAGAGTTTCAAGGAGAAGCAGAAAAGCAAGTGTGTGGTCAGTGCCACCTTCACCCACACCACTCAGCACCCAAGCCCTGGAACTACCCCTTCTTCACTGTCCTCTGCGCGTCCACAACCTCCGGAGGATCAGTGCCCTCCACAGCTATGCCCCAGTGGTAGCTTCCTTCTCAGGCTGTATCTGAGTACACAGTGTCCACTCGAGCAAGTCCAGTCTCCCCAAGATATGGTGCCCTGAGGACATGGAAACACCATCAGGCTGAAAGTCAAACATCTTCAAAGCCTCTTGGGAGATAACCAGCAAAGCTCTTATTTTTTGATAAATTTATCCATAAATTAAGTATTTCCATACTTCTAAGTTCCAATAGAAAAGAACTAAGTTAGCAAAAAATAGGGAGGGAGAGCTAAAAAAAAAAAAAGTAATATAAGATAAATGAGCAAGCAGGCAGGCAATTTATGATGCAATATAACTACCATTTTCTGAATACCAGGCATACCTCAGATACTTCATATCTGCCATATTATTACTCCTCCTACCAACTCTATAATTTACTTCCCCAGTTCATAAGCTAAAAGATCACCCATCACTGGTCTAAGGTCACAGAGCCAACTGAAATATAAACTCAGAACTGTCCATCATGCCATTTTTAAGTATTAAAAATTAAGTATTAATCTAAAATATGAAATGGTGGTACATGCCTGAAATCCCAGTACATAGAAGGCAGAGACAGCAAGATCACAAGTTCATGGTCAGCCTGGGTTACTATCAAGAAAAACAGAAAGGATAGAGAGGCTCAATGGATAAAGCCTGATTGATGATCTAAGTTCCATCCCTGGGACCTTCATGCAGGTAGAAGGAGAGAACCTTCACCCTGGCACACACACACACACACACACACACACACACACACACACACACACACACTAATGAATGAATAAATGCAATTTTTGTTTAAAAGTTGAGGGAGATAAGGAGAAGAGAAAAAGAGAAAGAGAGAAAATCATTTTGATCTGGTCTGAATAGAATGGTAACTGGTGATGAAACTTTGAATGTTTCTAAAAGCCTTGTGACTAGTGAAAAGAATAAACAAAAATATAATGTTCATTTAATTAATTTCACATTCTGCCCCCAAATGGCAAACATAACCAAGAAGTATTTTACGTAGGAAATAGCTGATCTCTGCGGCATCAACTTCCAAAGTTCTTATTTTTCCATAATGCCCCAACATGGCCTGTCTTCCCCTGTATTGTGTCTATCATCAAGCCCATATCCACAACAGCCCTAAAACAGAGCCTAATTGTGTCCATGTGGAAAGGGCCAACTATCTGTAGTTGCTAGAATCCCAGGCACATTAGCACTGACTTCTCATGGGAAAAGGGCAAACACTGCCTTTCAGTTCAGAAAAGGGAAATTAAAAACAGTGAGCAGCAGCCATACCTGGATTATGATGACTGACAGCAACACAGCCTGGAACTATCAGTTTCATCTGGGCCGGAAGGAATCTCAGCAGAGGAATTTTTGGCTGCAGCTCTATTTGCTGAGAATTTTGAAGACTAACACGTCTCCACTCAAGAGGAATGTGACTGTGTAGATCTCAGCAGCACACAGGTCCGTGCAGCCAAAGGACTACATGTCAAAAGTAAGTTTTCAATTTTTCCACTTGAACTTGATAAAAAATAAATGACAGTTATAGTATTCAAAATATCCACACCCCAGAGTGGCCAAAGTACATAATTTAATATCTTTGTGAACAGAAAACCTTTTCCCCCAGGACAGATTTTTCAAAATATTAAATGTTCTGTTTAGCTCTCCTCTTACAAGCAGCTGGAATCTTTTTTGAAACTGGAGAATGATGGGCTTGCCCTCTGCTGTAATTGGAGAAAAATTCCAGTCACATTAGATAGAAAGCATGCAAATCTCATACCTACATAACTTATAAATTATTCTTTATATTATGTGATATTTAAAATGAAAAAATCTTCTAAGGGTAGGGACAATATGCTTAGGAATAAAAGAAGCAGCAGCATTTCACACTACAGAACTAAGGTAGCCTTCCCTTGAAGTTTAGTTTCATTAAGTACGGGAAGCATTTGGCCAGCCCGTAAGAGGAACTGTGAGAATCAGAACGGCCTGCTCTAATGAAGCCCTGGCTTCTGACTTGAGAAGTATGGTGCCGCTCTATCTGCTGCTACATAATGATTTCCACGTGTCGGCCCCGCAGAGTTACAGCTCATTACTGGTAAAATATGCTGCTTTCTAAACGCTTTGGCTTGTTGCTTACCTCCATAGAGTCTTCCTAATGAAGATAACATATTTTTCCAGTTAGGTAGATTTAAGAACATAATTTTGAGGACCTTGAAACATTAATTGCTTGAATCTATCATTTTTGACAGGTCTTAAATGGCTTCTAGAATCCTTATAGCTGAAGTCACATATCTTTTTCCATTTTCCTCTCTGCCTCAGGGCAGCAGAGAACGTGAGGAGGGAGAGGAGGCAGCCCAGGTGAGAGCTCTCGCTGTGGCTACTTAGAGCAGGGGACAAGCTCCAGCACTGGTCTCGGGAACTGGAACTCAGGAATGACACGACAAAGAAGCAAGAACTAGAACACATGGCCACAGGCACACACACAGACACACACACACACAGACACACACACACACACACACACACACACACACACACACACACACACACACGGGCTCCAGGAAAGCCACTCTCTGTTCTCCAATGTCTTGTGAAGCACACTATGTGACCCCTCACCACTCAGGTTCCAAAGCCCAGCAGTAGAAGAAGGCACAATGTCAGCCATTTGTAAAAGGCTGGGTTTTTGTTTGTTTGTTTGTTTTTTGTTTTTGTTTTTGTTTTAAACAAAACATTTAGGCTCAACTCTATGATCCTCTGACCAGCTGAAAGGACACAGAGGCCTCCATTTCATCATCTCTACAGAAGGGTCAGGCCAGAGAAATCTGTCTAAACTGTCTTTCATAGAGCCCCACACCCAAGGCAGTCTCCAAAACAGACTGTGGAGTTCTTTACGTCAGCCTTAGTAAGGGATCTGCCACCAGGGAAACAAAAACCAGAACCCTCCAGTCTCACCCCCCTTTATCAGCTGTGGCCAACATCTCCTGCATGGATCATGACGTATTTTCATTTCCAGAACAAAATTTGTTTCAAGGTCCAAAAGCTTTTGTATCACCACTGCTGAACAGCCAAACATAATGGCCTGGCACCCATTTCACTATTAAAACAGATTAACAGTGACAAAATGAAGGTCTTTTTTCCTTATCAAACCACTACTTGTATATGGCATTCTATAATCCAACACTCTCCTAACTGAGCTATTGTGGTGACTGTAACTTACTCTCCCCAGACTGTCCAGTCCTTCAGTGTACTTAAGACTAATTGCATAGGAATTACAGTACATAGGTGTGAATATACTTTCTTTTCTGGAGGACAAAGGCCCTGTGTGCTACACTCACTGTTGGGCATCAAGAGCCAATGCCAGGCACTCTTTTCATTTCTGTTAAATAATTTCAGCACATGTTGTTGGGTCAATAACCCAGAGCTGATCACCAAGGGTTAAGAAAAGGAGGACACATGGCATTTGTGTTTGTCCATCTGATCTGATTATCACAAGCACAGAAAAGGACTCTGGAAACACGTCTGTTTCTGAGGTCAGGGTACCAGTGCAGAGATGAAAGCAGCATGGTTTTCAGAGGAAGGCTTTTTTTCCTCAGGCTTTCACGGACGCTAAGATGCATGAAAATGCCTTGCTTGGTTATCTCATTTTCCTGGAGGAATTCTAAATTCTTCCAGCTGACATGATGATTCATGTGCATGATGATTTTGGTTAAGAAAACAACTGTGGTTCTTTGGCCAACTAGAAATAATATACTGTAAGTCTACATGACTATTTTGTTAAAGCTGCCATATTTGTCTTCAAAGGCTAAAGAAATCCAAAATTCTGTCAATGTGCTTTTTTTTCTGGTGAATTTATAACTAACTTCAAAACATTCTTTTTTCACTAGACAATTATCTTCTAAAATATTGAACACTTTGGTTCCAAGTTGGCACATTCCACATATAAGAAAAGGAAAATCAAAAACCATTTGCCACGTTTCAAATTGAGCTGGTCATTTACTAGGAATATTTGTATAGTTGTTACTTTTTTATCACTGTGATGAAACGCCATGCACAAGGCAACTTGTTAAGGAAAAAGTTTATGTGGGTTTACTGTTCCCAAGGGTTAGAGTCTTGGAGAGTGAAATGAAGGCATGGTGGCCGGAGCAGGGAGCTGGGAGCTCACATCTTGAACCACAAACACAAAGCAAAGAGAGTGAACTGGAAGCAAAGTCCTTAAGCTTTCAAAGCCTGCCTCCAGTGAGTGACATGCTTCCCCCAAGGCCACACTTCCTAAAATCCCCAAATACTGCCACCAACTAGGAACCAAGTTTCCAAATGCCAGAGCCTATGGGTGACATTCCATTAAAATCACCAAATTTGAAACCAAGAAAAATAACTTTGAAGGAATACATACAGCTGTAGCTCTGAAAGGGGGGTGGGGGATTACAGCAAGGCTGCTGCATGCCAAGAGTGAAGAGCAAGAATCAAGTTCTGGAGGCAAAGCTCCTGATAACACAACGACAGAAACGCATACACTCTGAGTAGAGACAGCAGCAAAGAGCACCTGGGTGTGATGGAGAGGTCCTCACACCAGCAAGGCAAGTGCACAGGAGGCTAGCAAGGCATCTGGGAGGAAGGGCAGTTACATCCCAGGAAGCAACAGTTCCTAACCTTGCAGAGTTCATGAAACGCTCTCAACAGCATCAGGAGTTAGAAGCCTCTCTCTTCTAAAAATACAAACACATACAATTTCAGAGATCCTGAGGTCCCCCAAAGGCTCTTCAAAAATCTCAGGTTAAGAGTTTCCCATGGAGAGCTACATGCCCATGAAATTTAGAGAGAGAGAGAGAGAGAGAGAGAGAGAGAGAGAGAGAGAGAGAGAGAGAGAGAGAGAGAGAGAGACTGAGTCTACTCAATAAAAGAATGGGAATTGGAGATGAAGAAATTCAAGAAGATACTAGACATCAGATAAAGTAAAAACAAAAAAACAAAACAAAACAAAGGGTCAGAGGCTGGAGAGGTGGCCCAGGAGTTAAGAGCGCTACTGCTCTTGCAGAGGACCCAAGTTCACTTCCCAGCACCAAGGTCAGGCAGCGCACAGCCACCTACAGCCCCCCCTGCCCCCATAACTAAAAACAACAAACAAACAAACAAACAAACAAAACCCTCACAGGGTCAGAAGGCTAAGGAAAAGTCAATGGAGAATATTATGAGAGCTCAAGGAATCTACAAATCTAAAGGAGAAGCAACGGTGAGGGTGGAAGGCAAGATGGAGAGCGAGCGGGCGCGCGGGCGGGCGGGCGCGCGGGCGGGCGGGCGCGCGGGCGGGCGGGCGCGCGGGCGGGCGGGCGGGCGCGCGGGCGGGCGGGCGGGCGCGCGGGCGGGCGGGCGGGCGAGCACACGGGAGAACAGGAGAGGATGTCTGCCCGTGCTGGACGGCTGCTGGCACAGGCCAGGCAGGCTTCTGCTGGGAACAGGGTCGGCACTCTCTTCCTCTCACAGGACCCTTTGGGGGCCCGTCTTACGCACTGCACAGCTCGAGAGACTGAGGGAGACATGGTTGTCCTGTGACCGTTAGGAGTTCACAGAGCCAGTCTCTCATCTTTATTAGTAATGCCTGCCGTACAGCCTGCCCTGTGACACCCTGAAAGTACGCCTTCGAGGGCAATGTTCTAACGAAGGTGAGACTAGAACACAAGCCCTTCTTGGTAGACAATGCCAGACTCTGAGTTACATCTACAACTAATTGTCATGATTCGCCTTAGTACTTTCAACGGTTTTTTTGCCTTGGTTTGGTGTTTTGTTTTGTTTTTCTCTAATTCCATATTTCTACTTGTCAAAAGCGTATGACATTGTGACGAGCTATGCACAGAAAGATGGCCTGTAGCAGTCCGCCACTGCTGGGAATGCTCCACTCCTCCATGGAGTTCCACACCTTCCTGTCACAGCCAAGCGGCCAGCCGCTTCGCTTTAGTCATGTTAACAATACTGTTTTGTTCAAGCTGCTCCAGAGTCATGGATACATCCGTCAGCTGCACTGATCTGGAAAGGTTTATGATACACAGGTTTGGTCGGGTGCATCTCATTACGGTTTTTATTTTAATGGGCTTTTTATTTTATGAATACTAGGTTTACAAGTAACTGTTCTCCAAGTTTCTGTAACTGGAATTCGCCACATGGCTAATGGGTAAAAACATAGACGGTGTGTTTCAAAGCTGGGGCATGCCCTGATAATGTTTCTCTTTTACAAGTGAATGGTTGAAATGATCTTGTCACAGGTGTTCAACAAACACAAAACAGAGGAACTAAAGTATGAAATCTAAATGAGCTTGAGTGATAGAACACAAGACACACTTGGAGAAAATGATGTTAGAACCAAGTGTTGTCACCGCCACCACGCTGGATGCACACAACCACTCTCCGTGATTATGCGAGAGCTCGACATCTTTAAGTGCAGAAGATACCTGGGAAAAGCAATCCCACAGTGCAACCGTTTTTATCTCTGCAGATAGCACACAGGACTGGGGTGCGTGGAGGGCACAGACAAGTGCTGTGAGAGACCACTTAAACATGCTCCTTCTCCCTGTTTAGGAAGATGGCTCAGCGAGAGTGTGAGTCTGTGCCCTCTGACCTCACTACTCTGCTGCGGAAGACACTCAGTACACTACACATGCGCTGGCAGTTTTTATTTATGCCTGTCTGTCTCTAGGCCTGTTCTTCCAACCAGACTGTAAGCTGCCCAGGGCAGATGCATGGTGTCTGGTGCACTAGGTATAAAATAAACAAGCATTAAGTGAAATAAGACACGGACTCTGCCCTCAGAGAGTTTACAATCCAGAATACCTATAATCTCAGTAGCTAAACTTTAATCATGAATGAATTTTCTAACACAACTGATGTGTGTAAGAACATGAACTATCATCATTCTATAACTGTTTTAAAAGTAGGTTCGAAGCTTCCAGTGGGAGGGATGTCAGAACTTTTTGGAGGGGAGGGGGGTTGGGGGAAAGGTGGCAGAAAGACCTGGCTATGCACCGGATTAGCCTTGAACCAACAAGCTCCAGCTCCAGCTTCCCAGATGCTGAGGTGACAAACACATCATCAGGACCAGCTCTCCGCCGACTTGTGACCATACTTTCACACGTGGCTCCTCAGAGGCTGCTGTCATTTACTCCCATATTTTTAAACTTGATCGTCTACTTTGAGATAGCAGAAATGGCTAATGTGTTGACTTAATTCTTCCAGGCTGGCATGTCTCACTTACAGCTTGTAATTACCCACTGAAATAAATACCACACTGCCTCACTTCCAGGTACACAGTGGTGCCAACAGAGTAGAGAAGCAAGGCAAGGCATAACATGGGCTGGTATTTCAATCAGTGTGGGAAAGATGGGTTAATCAGTGTTAATGCTGGAATAAAAAACAGAAACAAATGTAGGTATGTATGCGCTATATACATATATACATACATTAATATATGTATAAATATATATATAGTTATGGCATTTAGAATCAAAGATCTGCATACTACATATATTCACTGCTATGATTATGGAGGTCCACAAAGGTTTCCTAGTGAGATCTGAGCTTGCTTAACCCAGAAGAGCTGCATTAGAGGATTGCTTGACCATGCGCCTGGTTTCTAAGTGATTGGAAGGGTCTACACTTGGCTGACCTAGGGGAAGGTCTTTGCTCTACGCCTTGGTATTCCTATAAATTACCCTTTGGAAGAGACAGAGGGGGCCAGTGGATAAGGATCCAGGCCCTCCCAAGCTATCCTGTGTTTCTATCTGCCTCTTTCCCCTCTATCCTTCTATCTAAATATTTCTCACTTCTCCCTCCTCAAGAGTACTTTGAGGTAAAAGTGGGAGTGGATCTCCCACATATGATGACATCATTTTTTTAAATTTATTTTTATTAATTAATTAATTTATTTATTCCCACCCAATCAGTTTCTCCTCCCTCCCTCCTCTCCCTCCAGTCCCTACCCCAACCTCCCCTCTTCCTCCCCACGCCATCCACTCTTCCTCCTTTCTCTTCAGAAAAGGGCAGGCCACCGTGTATATCAGATAGCCATGGTATATTAAGTTGCAGTAAGACTAGGCACCTCTTCTATTGAGGCTGAACAAGGCAAGCCAGCAGGACATACAATTTGCTCTACCTACAAGATATGCTGGGTGGGGTAAAGGTGGTGCAGAAATTATGGGAATGGCCAACCAATGAATCGTCCAGCTTGAGACCCATACCATGAGAGGGAGAGCATCCCTGACACTTCTTAGAGGGCTAGAACTCAGAGGGTGGACAGTCCAGAGACCTAGGATAGAACCAAACATGACTGGCAAAAAAAATAAAATAGTCAATGAAGTGATTCCTAATGATATTCTGCTGTGCTCGTAGATTGGTGCCTAGCCCAAATGACATCACTGTTTTTAAGTCTTGTCAGTGCAGAGAAATTGGAAATCATAGACATAATTCTACTCAGCTAAAACTTTTAGCAAAATAGCTAAGCACAAGGCTAGGGTAGGGATGTGCTGGATATGCCTAGAGTATCTTGCCATCAAAGAATGAAAGAAAGTTCTCACACATTATTAGGATTATCAAAAGACACGGAAGTTGGCTGAAAGGGTTACTGGCCACATCTGGGACAATTTGAGGGTACCCACAAAAACAGATGTAAGACCTGACTTTTGAGAATGATGTGAGATGCCTATATCTCGAGATTAAAAAGCAAGTGCAATAGAGTCATGAAAACTACTTTCTTTCATTTTTTTATTTAAAAACTTTTTTCATTTTACATACCAACCACTCCCTCATTTTACATTCCTCCTCCCTTCCCTTCTCCCATTCCCCCGCCCCGTGCCTCCCCTCCCCCATGCACTCCTCATAGAGGGTAAGGCCTCCCTTGGGTAGTCAACACAGGCTGGCATACCCAGTTGGGGCAGGACTAAGCCCCTCCCTCCTGCCTCAAGACTGAGTAAGGCATCCCACCTTAGGGAATGGGCTCTAAAAAGCCAATCATGTGCCTGGGATAGGTACTGGTCCCATTGCCAGGGACCCCACAAACAGATCAAGCCACACAACTGTCACCCACATTCAGAGGGCCTAGTTCAGTCTCATGAAGGCTACTCAAATGTCAGTCCAGAGTCTGAGAGCTCCCACTAGCTCGGGCCAGCTGTTTCTGTGGTTTTTCCCGAAAGAGATATCTTGACAGAGTGAGCCAGTATGGAGACAGAGAGAAACCTGGTGCTATGGAAATCCCCAGGAACCTACAAGGGTGTCCCCAGCTAAGACTCTTATCAATGGTAGAGAGGGTGCCTGAACTAGCCTTCCCCGTACTCGGATTGGTGACTACCCTAACTGTCATCATAGAACCTACATCCAGTGACTGATAGAAGCAGATGCAGAGACCCACAGCCAAGTACTTGGCCAAGCTCCTGGAGTTCAGTTGAAGAGAGGGAGAAGGGATTATAGGAGCAAAGGGGGTCAAGAAAATTACTTTCATTGAGTTTTCAAAACATCATTCATTCATACAGCTACAAAATTTAAACAGTATTGTGGAGCCATAAAAATCATTATAATGGAGAATATATAATAACATACAGAATTAGTTACAGTAGATTAAAGAATCTTTCCATTAAAAGTCTGCCTGTGTCCTAACAGCCTGTCAACAGTGACTCTTCCAACTCCACACACCTAACAGCTGGAAGACACAACTGTGCTCCATCAGCCAGAAATTGCCTCTTCTGCATCCAACCCTGGTCACAGCCCCAACTCCTGGAGCCACGTGCCTCCTACCTCCTACCTTCATACAGCATTCCCCAACATTTTCTGTTTCTAAACTTCCATTCCCTCTGTTCTCGTCTGCGGTCTCTGGGTGCTACTGTCCTAGATCAGTTGACTGTGTCTATTTACCTTCTCCTTGAAACCTAACTCTGTCTCCCTGTGCAAAACTGAACACACACACAAACACACTCAAGAAAATCCACGTACACCATATCTATTTTTAAAGTAGCCTGGTAAATAAGCTATTGCATATAAAACAATGACATTTGTCATAATTAGAAAATAAACACAGATCAGTCCCCTACAGCTAATTTTCAGTTTTACTGCCTTAGAATGAGTGTTAGGAATGGATGTTTATTACTTGCTATGATGTGAATGTGTTTCTCCAAATCCATATGCTGGAAATGTAACTACCAGCACAACAATGTAGGAGGTGAGGCCTAGGAAGAAATGAGCATGAATTGAGAGTGGTGCCTCATACTTTTAATACCAGCACTTGGGAGGCTGAGGCAGAAGGATCCTGGCAAGTTCAAAACCATCCAGGGCTTCAGAGTGAGGCAGTCTGGATGAAAATAGACCCTCATAGGCTCATATATTTTGAATGGCCTGGCTCCCAGTTGATGGAACCCTTCGGGAAGGATTAGGAGGTGTGACCCTGTTGGAGGAGGTGTATCACTGGAGACAAGGTTTTTAAGGTTTCAAAAGCCCACACTATTCCCAGGAAGCTCTCTGTGCTTGGTGCTTAGGGATTTGATCTAAGGACTCAGCTTCTGCTCCTGCTCCAGTGTCATGTGCCTGTCTGCTGCCATGCTACCTGCCATGACAGTCATGGACTCATCCTATGAAACTGTACAAAGCTGCCTTGCACAGTGTCTCTTCATGGGAACAGAAAAGTAACTAAGACACTCTTCAAGATGGGATCTGCCCAGCAGGGCTTACTGTGGTATTATAAATCAGTTACTGCCAGAGGGAATGTGATATAGAAGCAAGATCAGCCATCTCGTGATGTCCTGTTCTCACCACCCCTCGGCTTCTCCTGTCACCGTGTTAATAGCACAAAGGCCTTCATCAGACGTGGCTCAACTGTGGGCCTGTAGCCTCCTGAACTATGAACTAAATAAAACTTGTTTCTTAAAAATGATATAGTCTTGAGTGTTCTGTTTTAGCAGCAGGAAATAACTTAAACCCAAGCATGGCACAATTGCCTCACTTACTCATCATCATAAGGACAGTTGATTATATCTATCGCATTCTATCTATTGTATCTATCTCCACAGAGCATTGATGTGTGGAGAAATGAAAACAGTCAAGACACATCAATCTTCCTTCTTCCTAACAACACCCATAGTTTATGCCATATGCACACTACACCAGTGAGCATAAGCAAGACAATCAGAAGGCAACACTTTCAAACACAATAGGCCAAGGGGTGAAAGGGGCAAAATTATAAAAATTATCACCAGAATGATTTCAAAAATCATGCAAAATGATTTGGATTGAGTGACTTTCGTTGGCATAATTCTACAATATGGAACTAAAGAAGATAAATAGACCCAGGTAAATAATTAGCAAGTTCTTCTTTTGTGCAAAGAAAACCAGACTATAGAATTATTCCAAATATGCATATATTAATGAGACTTCCTGCCTTTCCTTGGCAAAGTGAAGGCTTTGGATGTTCTCTAAAATGGCCGTCTCTTATTCTAAGCCCTTCTCTGCCAAGCCAGTTTTCTATCTCTTCTTGTTGTTGTGTGGATGGTGGTTGGTTGGTTTGTCACAGGGTCTCATCATATACTCTGGCTGGGTTGGAACCCTCTTTGTAGACCAAGCCTTGAACTAAGAGCTCTGTTTGACTCTGCCTCCCAAGTACTGTGGTTAGACTGTCTTCTCTCTTCAGTGAGTATTTTATCTTGTAACTCGCTAGATTGTGAAATTATCCTACCTTGACAGATAAATGAGTCATTTTCTTGAAATTTCAAAAAGAGTTGAAACAGCCCAGTTTTAGACAAGTAGAGAACCCCTAAAATGAGTTGAAACTTTAATTCTTGTCCAAATCCAATCCTATTTTTATATTCAAAGTTTGTTTTTAATAATCAAAAACTAAATTTCAGCAAACTGTTGACATGAGGAGTTACTCTAAACCCACTTCACAGTGTCCTAAAGGCCTCACTCAGAACGACAATTATCAGTACAAATCCTACAATAATTGTTCCATTCTGTTCCCTCCACATGGCACAGTGCCATATAATGTATTTTTTTTAATTCAGAAAAACTCAATGTCTTACTCAGAAACAGCTTGAAAAGTTGGCTCATAGCCTATTTGTAACTGATACTAAAGCTTAAATACCTTCTCAGCAAAGTTATACTAACTTCAAAATACCCTGGGATCAACCATTAAAATGTTTTTGTTTCGGTTACAACACTAATGAACACCAAATGCTGGAATGTGTTTTAATGGTCAAGTGCACCAAGGATTTTCTTAAAAGCAAAGCTAGATCCACTGTCCATTACATACCTAAAGGCAGATTAGCCAGGACTGATACAGATACACTTGAAAGATTTAATACTTCAGTGTGCAATCAAGCATACAAAAATTTAACTCAAAAAGCCTGCTCAATTAGTTATATTTTTTCCTATAAAAATACCAAACTCCCACTTTCCAAGCTGTACTCGAAAGCCTCTTTCTTTTATTCTTTGCGCAAGTAACTCTCCCTTCACCCTGATGTCCTCATTCCTACAAAAATGAAGTGATGTCACCAGGTCTAACGGCTCCTTCTTATCCCAAAATAACATAGAAAGTACAATTAGGGTAGGAAAATGAATACCAATTCATCAGGATTATTCAAAATCGGCAAGAACTATGATGGGATTTTAGGAAACAAAGTATTATTTTAAAACTGCAAAGGAGAATAAGCCACTTAGGGCATCTCTGAGGGTTCACACAACATCTAGAAGGTGGCACTCTAAGGGCTGTTCGGGAGCCGTCCCAGGGCCACACCAGATCGCAGCAGGCAGGCAGTACAGCAGAGCCACGGTGGAGACTGCAGGATGACTCCTTTGTCTAATCTTGCTATGCTTTCCTCTTCATGCTAACTGTGGCAGCTCTGGCTCCTGGCCACCCTCACACCCACGACAGGTAGGGCAACCACCATTATCACCTCTCTGTTTCTGATCTTTCATTTTTCCCTTTGTTGTGTCCTGGGATGGCCATTTTGATTTTGCCCGTTGGGGCCTTCATTATGGACTTTCCCAGAACCCAAAGTGTCGATGCTTTCATTTTGTTTATCAATTACTAATCATTCATTTTTGCTGAGATAGTTTTCAGTTCTTGCTTGCTACTTTAACACTGCTCAAGGGGGTTGGCTTTGATTTCTGCCCTTCTTCATTTAGAGGCTCTCCCATCAGGCCTTACTCCCATGTTTCATTCTAGTCTCAGGGCACAGATAACTAAGAATTTACAAGATGTACCATAGACACAGGCCTGTAATCCTAGCTACATAGAAATCTGAGGCAGGAGGATAGAGTTCAAAGGCTTTGCGAGCTACATAACAAATTCAAGCCTAACCTGGGCAACAAGGCAAGAGCCTGTCTCAAAATGTTTTCCACAGTGGAGGTGGGAAGGGCGTAAGGCTCAGGGTAGAGTGCCTGCCCAGTACCAGAAGGCTCTAAATTCACCCCACACTTTAGGGATGGGGCTAAAGACTGACTATGTTATAAAGAAAATGAAAGCTAAAGCTTTAGAGAACTACTTAAGTAGTCTGTCACTTCAAAAGTCACTATCAACTTGCAAAGTGTAGTGACGAGCTGCTGCTGCCTCTCTTCAGACTCTCCCCCAGACTCTTCCACATGGGGCTGATATGTTAGCATGATTTTTAGATGGAGTGTGTACAATAATAAACTATATTTCTTTAGAAGACTGTTTTGTTTTGACAACTTAGATTTACACAGTTTCCTCAATTAGTTAGAATCAATGAGGTTTATCATCCCATTATTAGATACCAATAGAGTATCCTTTAAAGTCCTTTAAAGCAAATGTGTTATTCTATGTTACCATGCAATAACACCTTGGAAAATATAAATATACACAAAACTCTGTCACTATCCAATATTGTTTTTAATCATTGACATAAACAGTTGTTATCAGGTACTCTGTTGTGGAATATTACTTTAAGGTGTGTTACTTTTGTTTATGTTGCATTTGTTTAACTCTATGAACCTGTGTTACTGTGTCTACTACCTAAAACACCTAATGGTCTAATAAAGATCTGAATACCCAATATTGAGGCAGAAGAAAGGATGGGTGGGGCTGGCAGCCAGAGAGAAAATACAGAAGGAGAAATCTGAGAGAAGGAGAGAAGGAGCCAGACAAGGAGGAAGACATCAGGGGTCAGCCACCCAGCTACACAGCAAGCCACAGGGTAAGAGTAAGATTTGCAGAAATAAGAGAACAGGAAAAGCCCAGAGGCCAACGGTAGATGGAATAATTTAAAGTTACAGAGAGCTGGCAAGAAACAAGCCAAGCTAAGGCCGGGCATTCATAATTAAGAATAAACCTCTGTGGGTGATTTACTTGGGAGCTGGGTGGTGGGCCCCCAAAAGAGTAAAAAACAACCAACAACAGTTCTTTATTTGTAGGAGAAGTGGGTGTGGACAAAGGAAAGGGAAAACAAAGTGCTCAGGGTTGGAGAGATGGCTCAGTGGTTCAGAGTATGCACTGCTTTTGCAGAGGACCTGGGTGAGTGTCTACATCCAGATGGTGGTTTACAACCACCTGTAACTCAAGAGCCAGGGGATCCAACACCTTCTTCTGGCTTCCACGGGCTCTTGAACACACACACACAGTGCACATAAACTCACACTGGCACACACACATCACACACAGTAACTGTGGAGGGACACACAGTGCTGCTCACACTATCACACTGCTGGAGCTGACATCACACAAGTCTGCCGCACTGGGTTTTAAACATGACAGTTTGTTTCACAGAGCTCTCTGATCTTAGACATTATTTTCCCCCTTGGGCTTCCTAGAGACTTTGAGCAACCAGAGTATCAGGAAATATCCCAGAAGACACCAAAGGAGAGCTAAAAATAAGAATAAATAAGTGTGAGCCTGAGTGGGTAACAATGCCAAGCTCAAACTCAGCTGTAGTTTGAAGTTTCAGACTTCTTTCTTGAGCCACAGAAATGGGCAAAAACCAAACAACTCCACACCCTCAAATTCAGTGTGATTAGTAGAGTAAAGGCGTTGCTAGACCCTACATTTTCTTGTCAAAATGAATGTCAAAAGCAGTAGTCAAGGGGCTGGAGAGATGGCTCAGAGGTTAAGAGCACTAACTGCTCTCCCAGAGGTCCTGAGTTCAATTCCCAGCAACCACATGGTGGCTCACAACTACCTGTAATGAGATCTGGTATCCTCTTCTGGCCTGCAGTCACATATGCTGTACACATAAATAAATAAATAAATAAATCTTTAAAAAAAAAAAAAAAAAAAAGTAGTAGTCAAAAATGAATAACGTGTCTAAAACACCAGCCCTCCTGATCCTAACTCCCATTCCTCCTCGCTACTGAAAACATATTTAAGACACAAACAACACTTTATCAACAACTAAAAGTTCAAGCACCCAGCAGTTACATATCCCTGACAAATATACACATGGAGGCCGGAGGACAATGAGGTCCTGCTCTATCACTCTCTACCTCATTCCTGTGAAATCTGATGGTTTAAAATTTATTTTTATTTGTGTGTGTGTGTGTGTGTGTGTGTGTGTGTGTGTGTGTGTACACGCATGCGCCATGTGCATACAGATGCCTACAGAGAGCAGAGGAAAGCATTGGATCCCTGAAGCTGGGGACAGGCAGTTGTCCAAGGTGGGTGCTGGGCACTGAACTCAGGTCCTCAGGGAAGGACACCAAGCACGTCTAACACCTGAGCCATTTTGCAGCCTATATCTTATTCCTGTGGAACAGTTTCTCGCTGACGCTGGTGCGAGGCTGGTGCCCAGCAAGCCACAGCAATTCTCCTGTCTCTGCCCGCCACAGAGTTAAGGGCCCACATGCGACCACACCCCGGATTTTAGCATGGTCTGGGGCTCCAAACTCAGGTCCTCATGCTTATGTGACAAGGGCCACTGCTAACTGAGCCAACTCTCCAGCTCCACACTGTGACACTCTGAAATAATGTCAATCTTGACAAACATCAATTTTATCACTAATATACAAACTTCACACGTGTTTATACTAGTTAGAACTCCCATAAAACAGTCTGACTAAGAGGCATGCACAGTAAGTATTACTGCTAGAAAGCTGAGCACTGTAGCCTTCTGGTCACAGGTTTGTCTAAGGGGGTGTCTGCCATGCACAGTGGCTGAGGACATGGACTTTAGAACACGGTGAGCTGTTAACATCTTTGTGCTCAGAGACCGCGTGTATGGAAATGGCAATGGCAGCAACTGCCTCGCGGTTCTTTTATAGAAATTATTTTGAGTGTAAAACAGGCACACCGGGAGCACAGCAGAAATGCTCATTACGTTCCTCTTCATGTGTGCTGAGACAGGGTGTCACTACGGACCAGCTGATTTCAAACTCATCATCTCTCTGCCTTAGTCTCCTGAGAACTGAGATCACAGGAGTGCATCACCATGTCCCATTTAAACAACTAACTATTTATTGTTAGAAGATATTTTAAACTACTTGAAATAATGCTGATAAACTTTTTTAAATGGTCAAATGTGTAGAGAAAGCAAATCAAACATGTTTATAAAAGATTTACAGATAAATGCTATTTATCTCACTTTGTCAACTGGCACACACTTATTTTGTCATTTAAATAATTATTAAGCATATCTTCCATGCCTGGCACTGTGTGGTGTAATGATGTCACATGACAAATAAGGTCAAATCTTACTTTATCTACAAATATCTGCTGAAGATCAGGTACTCTGCTGATGCTTATATTAAAATACTATGTGTATATCTAAGTATTTAATTACAGTCCTGTGCATATTTGCTTAAGATTGTGCCTAAACCTACTACAAGCCCAAGAAGGTGGCTGATGACAGGGAAGAACAAGGATTTCATCACCTTTTCCTTCACTCTTATCCCAGGCCCAGTTCACAGTTAATGACTGTTGGAAATGATAACCTAGCATGAATAGTACTGCCTTCCTTGTGTTTACCAAGTAACTTCCTCCCTCCCGGAAAAACACAGAAATCCTCTTCAGCAGCTGGCCTCCTTCCTCTCAGGCAAATCTACAGCTGCTCAGACCTCTTCAAACTGCCACTGTGTGGATATCACTATCACACATATAACTTCCTTTGAACTTGACTAGTTCAATCTGCCTATACTCACTAGCTTAGATGATTTAAGTATAACACACAAAACTTCAGTCAGTATAAATGGCAAAATAGGATTTAAAAGAAAATTCTTACATAGAAATAAACAGCTTTACATATATTTTAAAAATAGACAGTAATTACCCAAATGACTGTCTTCCTCTTTAGCTCTAAGCAGCTGGATATTCTTAAATTTAAATATTTAGGAAATGAGATAATACATTCCTAGGAAAAGACTCAGACTTCCAGCCTTCTCCATTCCTCGATGGCTAATCCCCTGGGGAAAAAAAATCAGCTGCATCTGTTTGTCTTTGAATTGATTTTTCTTAATTTTTCTTTTGTGGTAAGATACACATAAAACGTATCATCTTAACCCTTTTTAAGCTTAGTCATGTGGAGCACATCCACACTGTTATACAAACAAGCTCTAGGACTTTTGTCTCTCGGAAACTGAAACTCTACACCCATTAAACCTCTCTCAATCATCTTCCTCCCTGACAACCACCGTTCTCCCATCTGTCTCTGTGACTGTGAACCAGACAGTAGACACATACGGCATCTGATTTTTTAAAGACTGCTTACTTGACTTAGTATAATGTTCTCAACCTTCATTTATGCTGCAGAATTGTCTAAATTTCTTCCATTTTAACACTAATGATATTCTACTGTGTGTATTTGTTTTTCCAGCTACCAATCACAGGCACTTTCTTTCACATAACAATTATTATAATGTTGCTATGCACATAGCTACAAATTGATTTTTAAACAATTCGTCAAGAGCTCACGGTAAAAAAAAAAAAATTAGAAAACAGACTCACCATATAGCTTCTAGAAAAGCATGCTGTTTTTCATACAATAAAATTAGTTAGAAACAATGGTAAAGCTTATCTATTTGAGTTGTCACTAAGTTCTATTTCTTCGGCATTCAGGCATGACGTGTACCAGACCACTGAATGGAAATCCCATTTCTAAAATGACTATATAACACTTTATTATGAAGGAGCCTCCACCAGTCTCTTCCCATAACAAACAGTTTCGTGAGAAAGCAGTAAAATAATGGCTGATTTTTCATGAAACATCTTTACAGCCTCACTGACCAGTTCATGTTTCTTTTTTCAATTTTCACTTTTTGAAAGGAAAGCATACCTGTTATTGAGACACATTTAATCACATAATCAATAAGCTGCTTAGAGGTTTAAAGTATCACAGATAAGGATCTTAAGTCTTGTGTAACGCTAGGTAAAGCTTTTCTGTTTGGACAAAGGTGGTGAGGGCATGAGCACCACACATCAGAGCACTTGCTTCCAAGTCTAGAAAAGAGCATGCTATTAAGTGCCAGGAATCCCAAGGCTTCTATTATGTGTTTCAGCACCAGTTCCCATGCCAAGGTGTTGCAATGGTAGAGCATTAGCTAGACTAGCTTACAGCATTATTATTCCCAGAAGACTGCTCAACAGAAAATATCAGAGCTCAGGCCTCAGTTCCCTAATAACCCCTCCCTTTAAGAAGATTCAAGATGGCTTACTGTGCTTTAAATGGCAAATATAATACATACAAAAATCATCTGTTTACAGGAACATTTACATTCACTGTTCCACTAAACAGATGAACTGCAAAATGCTTCTAAGGAGACAAGAAGACACCACTACTGTTTCTTGGAAGAGTTAGACTGGGGATGCTCACAGGGGGAACTTATTTTCCTCCAAAAGTTCAGAGGAGATTTTTAAATTGTGACACTTGTCAGCACCTATATGACTACACAACACAATCTTAATATAAATCCTAGACTATGAGCTCTAGTTAATACTAGCACATCAATTATTAATTCATCGTTTGGAAAAAAACTGTACCATACTAATGCAAAAAATGTTGAAAACAGAAAACTGGGGAGGCAGGGGGTAAGGAGCATAAGGGAAGGTTTTATATATTCCATGCAATTTTTCTGGAAGCATAAAACTAGAAGCCTAAGCAATAAAGTCTACTGGTCAATAAAGATGCAAGAAAACCCAGTAATTTTTATATGTAACAAGTATAATATGTATGTTTTAAAAGAGATGACTTAGTTATTAAAACTCTAATTACAATTATTATAGAGATAATAAGAGCTATATCACTGTAGGACTCTCATTCAGTAAAATATTTCACATTTTCAAAAAAAAAGTTCTCACCTAGAACACACAAGTGCACAATCCACAGAATGAAGAGGCATCGTGAGAGATGATCTGGCAGAGACCGCACAAGGATGATCCGTAGTAGACCTTCATCTCTCCTTTCCATAACCACTCCCTAAGGGATCCTTTGAGGCATTTTTCCCTAGCTGTGCTCACCTATGAAACCCAAATGCCACAATTACTACTACATCATTATAAAGTCACTCTCCTCATACATAATCTAACTTGCCATTTCTTTTCCTATCGGGGCCAAAAATATGTATCTAAACAGCCTGTATAAAATTTAATTGAGGATTCTCTAAATTTTACATAAGAATATACTGCTTTTATTCTCAAGTATAACCTGTCTACAACATGAAATAGTCAATTCAAGGAAGAAATGATAAACATGTCAAATATAGCCTTTTTGGTGTATTAGTAGGTCTAAAGGTTCTCTCAATTAGGCAAATATTATTTCTGCAACAGAAAAACATTTACAACCAATTATTTTCAAACTGGCTTGATCCAAGCACTTAAAGTCTTTTAGGTGACTATATTTTCAATGCTCAAGGACATATGGGTGTGTTTAGGATGTGGATGGAGAATTACAATTAGCTGGGTTCAAATCTCAGCTATCTTCCCTGAGTTTATTCACCAGAGGGTAATTACCTTATTCTCTCAGACTCAGCTGCCATACCCTGAAAATGAGGATACCAGAATCACCAAAGCACAGGTTGTTTTAAGGCTTAAATGAAATAATAATGCTAGCACAGGGGCTGGCATACAATAAACACCAAATAAATGGTAGGTGAGAAAGAGACAGGGGCTGTTACAGTGTGGCCCATGCTGGGCCCATCTAGCTCCTTAGTGGGAAGCAGGAACACTGCCAGTAAGCTGCAGGCACAAAACCTCTTCCACGGGCTTCCTGAGGACAGTAACCATGCCCAACTCATCACACACTAGCTGACAACTAAATGGCTACATAAATATATGGACCATAAAGGTCAGAGAATGCTCCAAGTGCACAGATGCAGTCATGCAAAAAGTCAGGTTCAGAGCAAGAAAAACTCTGAATAGATATAGTATGCTTAAAAATGTACTTAGATGCTGAAGAAAAGAAAATGGTTATAGACAGTCATAGAAAAATAAATAAATACCTTAAAAGTAAAAAACTAAAGTCTTTAAAGAGAGAGTAAAGCAATATAAAAGAAACAAGCCATATAAGGATGGAAAATAGCACACACAGGGCGCCTGGATCCTTATGTTGCTTTGTTGACTTTGAGTTATTTAAATGTTAATAAACAAAATTGACAGCTGCTAAGAGATATTAGATTGTGAAGAAAATTACTGAATAAACCAACCTATATATTTTAAGGATGTCTTAATTTTAGAATGGAAATCAGAAAATATGTTGCACTGGGAAAGAGATTATGCCTTTGTTTCCATAGGAAACAACAAACTATAGATCTCTTCAAAATTAATGAAAATCAGATTTGATCAGGGTAGACCTCCTGAAAATCTTGGCTACAGACATGAAGGAAAAAAACTGCAAGACAGGTGATATATATGCTGATCCCTCAACATGAGAACAGCTCTGAGACTGGATGAGACATGATAAATCTTGTTGGCTATAGAGTCCTCATAACTTATTATTACATGCCATATTCATATGGCATGGATAAAGTGTTGTGGAATATTTGTTTATCTCTGCAAAGATGTGTTGCATTACTATATAAAGATGTGGTGCATTGTTTATTTGCAGAATATCTGTTTAACTATGTAAAGATGTGTTGCATTTGTTTAACTATGTAAAAATGTGTTGCTGTTTTACCTTACCTGCCTAAGGCACCTGATTGGTCTAATAAAAAGTTGAAGGGCCAATAATGAGAGAAGAGGAATAGGCAGAATTGCCACGCAGGGAGAGTAAGTAGGAGGGGAAAATTGGGATTGGGGAAGAAGGGAAAAAGAAACACCAGGGAGATGCCATGGGCCAGCCAGCCAGAAACGGAGGAAGCAGGAAAGTAAGACATAGAGAATGAAAGAAAAGTAAAGAGCCCTGAGGCAAAATGTAAATGAATAGAAACAGGTTATATTAAGTAAAAGAGCTAGTGGGACAAGCCTAAGCTAAGGTCAAGCATTCATAACTAATACTAAGTCTACATGTCTTTATTTGGGAGCTAGTTGGCAGCCCAAAGAAAATTCCAACGACAATAGAAGTTTGATTATACAGTCCTAGCAGACTTATAAAGTTTACAGATGCCTTTTATCTGCTCAAACATAAACAAAAAAAAGTCATCTTTAGCTGACTTGTGCACACCACACATTCCATACTTGTGTTAATATGGATATATATGTTACCTTTAAAAGTTTGTGTTTTTCCAACACACAGACCCTGAGCACAACAATTAATAAATGGGACCTCTCGAAACTGAGAAGCTTTTGCAGGGCAAAAGACACAAGTCAATAAGACAAAAAGACAGCCAACAGAATGGGAAAAGATCTTCACCAACCCCACATCTGACAGAGGATTGATCTCCACAGTATATAAAGAACTCAAGAAACTAGACATCAAAGTACTGAACAGTCCAATTAAAAAATGGGCTAAAGAGCTAAACAGAGAATTCACAAAACAAGAACTACAAATGGCTGAAAGACATTTAAAGAAATGCTCAACATCCTTAATCAGAGAAATGCAAATCAAAACGACTCTGAGATACCACCTTACACCTGTTAAAATAGCTACGATCAAAAACACCAATGACAACCAATGTTGGAGAGGATGCGGAGCAAAGGGAACACTCCTCCACTGTTGGTGGGAATGTAAACTTGTACAACCACTGTGGAAATCAGTATGGTGGTCTCTCAGAAAATTAGGAATCGAACTACCTCAAGACCCAGCCATCCCATTCTTGGGCATATACCCAAGGAATGCTGATTCATACCATAAAGATACATGCTCAGCTATGTTCATAGCAGCACTATTTGTAATAGCCAGAACCTGGAAACAACCTAGATGCCCATCAACGGAAGAATGGATGAAAAAAATGTGGTACATATACACAATGGAGTACTACTCAGCAGAGAAAAACAATGAAAGCATGAAATTTGCAGGCAAATGGATGGAACTAGAAAAAATCATCCTGAGTGAGGTAACCCAAACCCAGAAAGACAGTTATGGTATGTACTCACTCATAGGTGGATTCTAGATATAAAATAAAGAACAATCAGACCACAACCCATAGAACCATAGAGGCTATATATATAGCATGGAGGTCCCTAGGACGACTGTGGCTTATAATAAATTTCAGTTTTACTCAATTGTTGAAAAAAAATAGCCAAATGAATGGAAACACATGAACTATGAACTAAAGGCTGAGGGGCCCCCAGCTGGATCAGGCCCTCTGAATAGGTGAGACAGTTGATTGGCTTGATCAGTTTGGGAGGCTACTAGGCAGTGGGACCAAGTCCTGTGCTCATTGCATGAGTTGGCTGTTTGAAACCTGGAGCTTATGCAGGGACACTTGGCTCAGTCTGGGAGGAAGGGACTGGACCTCCCTGGACTGAGTCTACCAGGTTGATCGCAGTCCTCGGGGGAGGACTTGTCCTGGAGGAGGTGGGAATTGAGGGTAGGCTGGGGGTAAGGGGAGGGGGTGGGAAGGGGGAGAATAGGGGAACCCATGGCTGATATGTAGAACTGAATGGTATTGTAAAATAAAATATATATATATATATATTTTTTTTTTTAAAAAAATGTTTGTGTTTTCAGAAAAAAAGAACCAGACATCAATGAAAACAAGTAGCCCAGGGGATTCAGCCTCTCAGAATGTCTCTGTTGCAGTTTCTTCAAAACTGCATCCAGAATAACTTCAAAGCAGCTAGCTGAGATGGTCCAACCTCACAGACTACTTCAGCCAGGAGTAATCTTCAGATAACCTCACACTTTCCCATTACACAGAAACTAAACAAACAAAAATAATAGTAATACAGCTAGCTCCCCCAGGACTTGACAATTATCTCAATTTTATCAGGATCCCCTAAAGATGTCGTTGACCCCAGACATCAAAAAGCAGTCTAGAAACCACAATACCCGCATTCCTGAGAGGTGGGGTAGACAGTTTTGGTCAATCAATGGGTTATGGATGTTTCTCATCCTTACGGGGGTTGGTTACAAGTTGTTATTGGTCATGGTCAGGGAGGAAATTAAGCAAAGGAGATTGATTCAGAGATCTCATTCTAGAAAAGGAGGGGATAAAACTATGATAGGGAAAGAGGGTAGATTACTGAATCTACTTTTAAACTAAAAAAAAAGCAACTATTAATCTCAAATATTGGTACAGATTTTTGTATATTGATACAAACTTGAGGTTATTTTTGTTTTAACATACTAAATATATATGTGTTTCTACTCTTGTTTAAGGTATTGTGCCTATGCAGCTCATCTAAAACTGTAATGTAAATTTCTAGTCCTTAAAAGTTATTATTATAAACTATTTAGGATAACTAAGAAATGCAGTTAGTAGTTAGTCATCTACAACAATCAAACTTGGAATCATGTGAGGTATGTTTTCAAGGTCAAGCAGAGATATATTGTACATAGATGGTCTTCAAACACTTCAAAGGCCTAAAGAGTGTATTTCAGATGTTTTAATAACACAAAGCTTAAAAAAAAAAGTGAAGTGAAAATGTGAATTTAACAAGAACTTGTATATTTTCAACACTGTACACAAACTCCTTTGTTGCAAATAAATATTTATGCTTAAAAAAAAATAACACAAGGCTTTTCATGACAATGAGATATGTCTGCTCCTGGCAGCACCAATTTAATTCAAAAAGGGATGATGGGCAAAGAACTTCTATATGGAGTTTGTTTTATTTGTGACAAAGCTAGCCACTGGACAAGAATCTGCCCTTGCTGTGGGAGCCTAGCTGGGTGAACAGCTCCCACATTTTACAAGAGGGTACTCTTGAGAAAGGAGAGGATAAGAGATATTAGGTATAAAGATAGAGGGGAGAGAAACACATAGAAACACAGGGTAGCCTCAGGAGGGCCTGGATCATTATTTCCAGCCCCCTCTGTCTCTTCAAAAGGGATTTTGATAGGAATGCCAAGGGGTGGAGCAAAGACCTCCCCCTAGCTCAGCCAAGTGTAAACCCTTCCAATCACCTAGTAACCATGCACATGGTCAAGTAATCTTCTAATGCAGCTCTGCTGGGTATAGCAAGCTCAGATCTCACTAGGAAACCTTTATGGGCCTCCATAACTCCCCCTTCTTGATATAAGAAAAGGCTCCCCAGACCCATCAGTAGACTGTGCCTGTCTTAGGTCATCCTTCTTAATTAATCTTCCTTACCGTTATGGAGATATACTTTCCATCAAACATATGCTGGCTTACGTTGGAAGCTATCAAGAAGAAATTTCCCCATCTTTGGCTACCAACCTCTGGCAGGAGGAGTTACTCTCTGACCCAGGTCCCTATTAAGAGCTTGCAAACATCCACAGTGATCTCCATAGCTGCCACACCTCCCAGTAAAGGAGTAGAGGATAATAAAGATGGAATATCCTTTTTGGAATGGGTCTAAGGTGATTTCAGCACTCTTAGCTGCACTAAGCCCTTTTCAAAACTCTCAATAAAATTTTCAAGAGACTACTTTGATTCTCAGGAGAAAATAGTCATTTCAAAGCACTTCAAAGTACCCACTCAAGTAAACAAAGACCCATGCTAATTATAAAGACCTTTTTATAAACTAACTTGATGTGGGAGAATTATCCCTTTGAGGAAGGCCAACCCCTTTCTAAATAGAAACAGGAGTAGAAACTTCTAGGAAGAAGACAGAAAAACTCCCCTAATTATGACACCTTCAGTTGTGTTTTCCCAGGGGTTACTGAGATCATAAAATTGTATTTTAAGCTATCATAAAAAGTATTCAAATATATCTGAAGGTAAAACATATTCCTTGAAAAACTAATGGTACCTAATTTGTCTAGACAGATATTGATGTAGTAATAAAAACAATTTACACTTACATTCAATATTTAGATTTTTTACAAACTCACATTCAACATTTACACTTTTTACAAACTTACATTCAACATTTGCACTTTCTACATTCAATATTTACTTTTTACATTCAATATTTACATTTTTCACAAACTTATATTCAAGAGGAAACTCTATAGAACTATTTTACAAACTTATCTAAAAGAATCTCTTAACAGAACTAACTTACACTCAAAAGCAAACTCTATAGGACTACTTTACAAAGTTTAGCAAACATCTAGAAGAGATTGAATTCTTAACAGAACTATTATATTTTCATTCAACAAAACAGAAGTACGCAAATCATTTCTTAAGTTCAGAGTTTATAGTCAGCTTGGATATCATTCTGAAAGTTTTCTTGAGAGTTTGAAGTCAGAGCCTAATTCATCAGTGGCTCTAAGCTTGACTGAGGGTAAAATTCCCTCTTCTTTTTTTAAAGCTGCTTTTTAAAATTATCATGAGCATTTCAATGATGCCAATATTTCTCTCTTGCATTTTAAGCACAACCCAAGTTTCTTATTTTTTATTTGTCCATAAGTTTTTTCCATACCTAAAGCAATTTCCCAGTGTATGGACCAATTTCCCTTTCATTCTTAAGGGTTTCAAAATGACCTGAGAAGCATCACTGGCATCTTAATTGCCTCCTGACAGGCATCACCTGTTTCTCGTTTTCCCCTCGCCAATAATCCCCACCTGATAGCCAGGCTGTTTGACTGTTTCTCATTCCAAAGAAGCAAGCTAACAAAGCTTGTGGAAAAAATAGCATTTTGAGGTGAGAAAACAGTGTTTGGGGGCAGTGTAGTACTAACATCTCTATTATGAACTTCATTTCCCAAGCTGCCTTTCTCTATATCATCATGCTATTAGGAAGGAACCACATATCCCCTGCTGCCTTTCTGGGTCCGAGAGAAAACTTCCATTCACATGATCTGTATTCAAGCTTTTGCTTTTACCACAGGAGGTTTTTGAGTCAATATTTTGCTCTTTTCCAATGGGAGATTTGAGTTCTCCCTGAGCCGGCATTGATAGGTGTATTTCCTTCACCTGATATTGTCCCCAGAGTGGGCTGCTTCTGTCCATCCTTGCACACATGGACAGGCGTTTTGGTAACCCTCTGTTCCCCTGCCTTACCTAGTCAGTGAAAGAGTAAGGAGAGTACTTGAAAATAGAACATTTTTAGAAAGATTTTTTTTTTCCCTGAGAGAGAAAGCAAAGAAAGAGCTTGTTCAGAGAGCTTCATTTTTGCAGCCGTGGGTGCTGTGTAGGCGGGGGCTCCAAGTTGAGCCCGTGGCTCTCGCTGTTCCCACTGGCCTTGTTTGTATGGCCAAATTTTGCCTCAGCTTTTCCCATGCTGCCATTATAGCTACTGGGAACTTAGACCTTACTTTTTTATGCCAGCAGCTTTTTCCCCCTGGGTCCCGCACCACCTCTGGTCCTTCAGCGGGAGGAAGATGCCCACTCAGCTCTCCGCCTGCATTCTCCCCAGAGACCACCACTAGGCTCCAGCCCCAGGGGATTCTGGCTAGGGTCCAAAGTAGCTGCTGATTTTTTCTAATACCAGCTTGAAGGGGAGATAGGACTAGCAAAGAGGATACACCCCGTTCCACGAGGTTTTTTGTTTTTTTCTAGAGCAATTACAGGTGATTTTCCCATACTGATAGATGTTATTTCCAGGTGAGTTAAATTTTTGCCCTAAGAGAAAGAGAAAAAAATCTGAAAAGAAAAGACCTGAAGAGCTTCCAGTTTTTTAGAGAGAGATTACTAAGTTTTTCCCAAGAAAGCTTTTAGTTTTTGAGAGAAAGATTACTAAATTTTTCCCAAGACTTCTGTTCCTTATTCTTGGCTTCATAGCCAAGGAAAATAATTCTGATGGTATGATGTTTTCATACTGTAACAATGTCAGTGGAGTGAAGAGTTTTATTTCATCCACATCTGACTCAGGGAAAATTCCTCTGCCATTCAGGACTTAAATCTAATCCACAGGAAACTTTCTCTGCTCATTTTTCTCATCTTTGATAGATTTTTCTCTGATTCTTCCCCCAGAAGTTTGTGTTCATGGTCCCATATTTGGAAATCAAGGACATAGTTCCTCTGTCTTGTTATTTATCTTATCCTAAGTTTTTTCTTGCACTATTTCTTATACTCTACTTTATATATATTATTTCTTATTACCCTAAGTTTTTTCTACACTACAGTCCTACATTATACTTTATATTTTTCATTAATTTTTATACATAGAAATTAAGAAAGGAAAAAAAGAATAAAAACTTAGAGATATTCACTGCAGCCTCTCTTTTTTGTTGTTGTTTTGTTTTATTTTTGAGACAGGGTTTCTCTCTGTAGCTTTGTGCCTTTCCTGGATCTCACTCTGTAGCACAGGCTGGCCTCAAACTCACAGAGATGCACATACCTCTGCCTCCTGAGAGCTGGGATTAAAGGCATGCACCCCCACCACTCAGCTGCAGCCTCACTTTTTAACTTCGGCATTCTGCCACCTGACTTTCACTCCCGAGAATAAAATACTGTCGCCTTTATTTTTAATTCCTTACCTGGCATGCCCCTGACACCCGTGATGCTCCCTCTCTCCTTTCATCAAGTCCCTGTCCCTGTTCCTGGCACCATTTGTAGGAGCCCAGCTGGGAAATCGGCTTCCACATTTTACGAAAGGGTACTCTTGAGGAGAGAAAGATAAGAGATATTGGGATAGAGGAGAGAAAAACACAGAGAAACACAGAGTAGCTTTGGAAGGGCCTGGATCATTATCCACTGGCACCTTCTGTCTCTTCTAAAGGGATTTTTACAGGAATGCCAAGGGGTGGAGCAAAGACCTCCCCCAGCTCAGCCAAGTGTAGACCTTTCCAATCACCTAGCAACCATGCACATGGTCAAGTAATCCTCTGATGCAGCTCAGTTGGGTATAGCAAGCTCAGATCTCACTAGGAAACCTTTATGGGCCTCCACACCTTGTCTCAACTGTTGACAATATGCTGTCCAAACTGGATAAGCAGGACACAAAATAAGGTGACTGCCAAGACAAGGTAAGGCAATCCTTTAAAATTCCTGCTCACAAAAATGTCTGTCAGATATTCTAGGCTTGTAGGCTGAAGATGGATGCCCCAACATTTCAGAGGAACCTTAGGACTATCCAGGTGGCTGGCTGTTTCTGTCATTTCTATTGTTTTGGAAGTTGCTTGCTTTGCATTTCCTGTTTATTCAGGTAATATTATATATCCTCTTCAGATCTCTGATGGAGTTGAAGACTAGATAGTTATAGTTACAATTTCCCTTTTTACCAAATTCAGAAAAGAAATTCACAAAAGAGGTGTAAAGTATATAAGGCTGAAAAACATAAAAGCTTAAGTTGTTTATCTAAGAAAATGTTTCAAGATCTAAAAAGACATTTTTAGGATGGTAATACAAGTTAAGATAAAAGTGGCTTAGGTATAATACTTTGGACTCATCAAACTAGGATAAATAATAATTTCTCTGAATTTGCCAAATACAAATGGACTGGACATTGTGAATGTAATCCTTACTTGGTAATTGTTCTTATTGTATATGGTTTTAATATGTTAGAGTTAAAACTCTTTCCTTTGTATTTAAACAAAAATGAAGAAATGTTGCAGAATATTTGCTTACACTGTAGGAAGATGTGTCACTGTGATTGGTTTAATAAAGAGCTGAATGGCCAATAGCTAGGCAGGAGAGAATAGGCAGAACTTCTGGGCAGAGAGAGGAAGTAACAGGGAGGAATCTAGGTGCAGGGGTTTTGCCAGCAGACTTGGAGCAAGTTGGATATGCTGTACTGAGGAAAGGTAAAGCCACATGACAGAACATGGATTAATAGGAGCAGGTTAATTTGAGTTATAAGAAAGCTAGCTGGGGACAAGTCTAAGCTAAAGGTTAAGCTTTCATAATCAATAAGAAGTCTCTGTGTCATTATTTGGGGGCTGGTGATCCAAAGATAGTCCCATAAGAAAGCTTGCTACACTCAGGTTGCTGCTTCATGCTGCCATGCTTCCTCATCCTGATGGATTCTTGTCCCTACAAAATAAACTCTTTCTTACATAAGTTGAGTTGCTCAGGACTTCTTATCATAGAAAGAGATGAGTAATTAATACAAAATGGAAACAGAACACTAGTTCCAAGTGGACCCTATACATTGGGTGCATATTACCACTTCTGTATGTTTACTGAGACTGCAAGATATGTTATCTTTGAGCCAATTTTCTGGAGCTAAAGGAAGAAACCTTTACAACCACAACATTTTCTCAGCATGAACATGTCTAAAATCTAGTGTTCTCACCTGCCTCACCTTCCCATGTGCTGAGGTCACAAATATCATGCAACCATACCTAGTGAAAATAAAATAATTTAATCCTAACTTTTTTCTATTTGTTTTTAGTTTCAGGATTACCAAATGATCCTAGTACCAATCTGTTCCCAGAAAAATAGAACTCCTCATTCCTTTTATACCAAGAGTCAAGTCATTGGTAGTCTACTACAAGCTATATTTAATATCACTATACTAAGTACAAAACACAGAGATCTAAGCTGGGTGGTGGTGGTGGTGGTGGTGGTGGTGGTGGTGGTGGTGGTGGTGCATGCCTTTAATCTTGGAAGGTAGAGGTGGCAGATCTCTGAGTTCAAGGCCAGCCTGGTCTACAGAATGAATTCCAGGAGAGCCAGGGCTACACAGAGAAACCCTGTCTCAGAAAACAAAAACAAAACAAACAAACAAACAAACAAATAAAAACGGAGATCTAAAGCCAGGCATGGGAGGCTTACACCTGAAATCCCAGCACTCAGGAAGCCAATGCAGGGGAATCATTCAAATTCAGTGGCAGTCTGTATTTTACAAAGTGAGACCATGTATAAAAAAAAGTCTAAAAAATGTACTTAAATTAAATGTTTAACAGATGCCAAAGTTGCCTAGATGAAACAAATTTACCACTGCATATAATTTCTAGCAAGCTTATTTTCTTCCCAGTGAGCACTAAAGTCCTCAATGAGATTATGCCAAAGAGCTCAGCGTTCTGTTGCTCCAAACATTCAAGTGCACAAAATTATGTTTAGTCAACAACTGGCCACGTATTCACATTGGTCCCATAACAATAAAGCTCAGACTTTCTACTGCCTAGTGGCACCAAAAGGCGCTCCAGTAGTATATTCTGTGTACATGAGTCTGTGCTGATGCTGGCATAAACATGTGGTCAGATATGATACAGTTATGTACAGTTCAGGATACCTGATGTGATACAGGACTGAATTACAAGTTTATATACTTACTACACTATACTTTTCTCCAGTATTTACTTATGTTAGGTCCCCTGTAAAACAGGGGCTGTGTTCCACCATCAGCAAGCAGCTCTATGCAGGAGTCCTATTTGTACTTGAATTACTATCATGTTTATTTATCATGACCTTAGCAGCAAAAGCCCATACCATGTATGTATAAACCCTATAGCTAGTTGCACATACGTTGTATTATGTAGGTGTGTGTACACACATTCTATAGTGTTCATGCCACAAAGTGACCTACTGATATATTTCCAAAACTCTATCCTTGCCATGAGTGATACAAAATGAACATTTAAGATCATCTGAGGAAACTTAAATGTTTGCAAGGCAGTGACTTTACCCATATCCTAGAGCACACTTTTAAAGTCTCAGTTCACTATCTGTATCACAGAGCACAGTGATGATCACAGTATAAATTACATTACCAAAAGTTTTTTGAATAATAGAAAAAAATCTCCAGTAAAGAATGAATATGTGGGGCTGGGGAATGGCTCTGTTAGCAAATGCTTACGTTGCAAACACAAGGATTTGTTTGATCCCCAGAACCCACAATTAAAAAGCTAGGCAAGGTGGCATATGCTGGTAATCCCAGGGTAGTAGAGGTGGGTGAGGATCCCCAGGGCTCACTAGCCAGCCAACCAAGCCAGTTTAGAGAAAAAATGTAGTCGGTGCTGAGAACCAACACTGGTGGTTGTCCTCCAGTCCTTGTACACTGCACACACACATGTACATGTACCCACACACGTGCATTTGTACACACACATGCATAGAATGAGTGAATATAATAGCTATGTTTTATAGTGTGGATGGGTCCAATTTAGCTCAAAAGGACTATTAACATCTATGGATCTAAGGACACAAATATAACCCAAATAAAATTAAAAGATAAACAGCCACTTTTAAATTTGAAATTACCTTTTTTTCAATGATGCAGTTGTGACAGCTGATACGTGAATTACTACACATAATTCAACAACCAAGATGGGCCTTTATTCTCAGAAATGTACGAAAGAAAAGTATAACTTAAATTTAGTTTAGAAACAATTACTGAAACCCACACAACTGACATCTGGAATGGTCATACCATACCAAGGGAACTTACTGTCAAACAGTATAAAATAATAATAAAGCAAAGCAAAATAATAATAATACTATACAACATATATTGCATGTATTATTTTCCATCCTAAAAACAATTCTCCAGAGTAAATAATAATCTACTTTGCAACTGAAAAAAAAAAAAAGAATCCAAAGTTGGGCAACATGCCCTTTATCTAATAGCTCATGTACAAGGTCAAATCATTCTTTCAGAGAAACTAGGTGGAAGGTGATATTTAACCTACTAAAAATAATTGTGAAAGCATCATCAGAAACTATAAAGGCTTACCTATGTCACATGTCACTGTAAGAACACTGACTTACATTCATAAACAAAACAACTACCATTTTTAAAGCCTGTAGTTTGGATTCCTTGTATGCATGGGCTTCATGTGCACTGCCTAGCTAGGACAGAATTTCTCAGTAGGGAGACCTGAGGTATATCATTTTGTATAGAAGATATAACCTTGGACATTGCAGCCCAGCAATGTCATCTACCATGTTCACACTGGAGAACAATGTAATTGAGTTATAAGACAAAACCTCGTATTTTAAGAAGTTTACATTTTTGCATCAGACCAAATTCATAGCTGTTATGGGTGGAACCCATTGCTGATCTGTCTCTCCTTTACTTCCAGAGACCAGATCCCATGGTTTCTCCATCTAACTACAGGGCAAGGTACTATACTCTGCCTGTCCCATATTTTCAAAGATGGCAGAGGGTTAATAAAATACCTAAGGAAAAAAATGGGAATAGGAAAAATAAAAACTCTAAAAAAAGTTTTTAAACTTAGAAATGAAATAACCATGATCTACACAGATGCTGGGTAAATACAGATAAGACCCCATCCCGAGGGAACTTCCAATCTCCTCGTCTGTGACAGCTCTATAGGTACAGGTAAGGTACACAAAAAGACACAGGATTTGGATTTTTGGATCTGAATGCTCAGGTGATTAAGACTATGCAAATATTTCAAAATACAAAACTCTCTGAAATCTGAAACACTGGTCCCTAAATGACAACATGTTCCAATGACTCCAATCAGTTTCCCAGTGATACATGACATTTAAACAGCCCTTGGAATTTTATGAAATGCTTTCTGAGCATCTCACTTTAAATCTCATTACAACAACCTACAACAAAAATGAGTAGTCTCCATTGACTAACGAGGAAGCAGATTAAGGAACACGATACCCCTGCCTGGGTGGCACAAATGAGAAAAAAAAACAAAGTCAAAGCCCAGCTCTAGACCAACTACATCCAAAGTCTCTGAAGAAAAATGAGTCTGGTTTCCATCACGTGAATTCACAGCTCAAGTCAGACCCTCTGAAGTGAATGCCTCGTAATCCATCTATCATAGCACAGTTTCACAGTCACGACAAAGCCATGGGTATATGAGGAAAGTGAACAGCAACTAAGGACAAACCCTAACGAAGGCTGGGCAACAGGACCAGCTTTTCCTACTCACTTCTCAGGACAAGCCCACTCCTCACATTCTCTACCCTGCCAGAGTCTATACTATACTGTTCAACAGTATGCGAGAGTGGACGATAACAGTAATCTTTATGCAGCGTACTAGAGAGATCATCTCAAACACTTATACCCCCACTTTTATACCACACTAATACCAGCTTCTGTGAGATCATACTTGTGACTTACTTCTTCATTAAAAGTATCTTCTCTCAGCTGGGCAGTGGTGGCATGCGCCTTGGGAGGCAGAGCCAGGCGAATCTCTGTGAGTTCGAGGCCAGCCTGGTCTACGGAGCAAGATCTATGACAGGCACCAAAACTACACAGAGAAACCCTGTCTCGGGGGGGTGGGGATGGGGGGGTCTCTTCTCAGGCTGGGGACACAGCTTAGTTGGAAGAATCTTTGCTTTGTATGCATGAGGTCCTGAGTTAGACCCCAGCACCATGGGATTGCAGAAGTGACAGGGAGACATCTACTCTTAAAGACTGTTAGGGATATATCCCATTGCTAGTCTGTAAGATGCTATAAAAACTACTTCTGCCTACCTAGCATGCTTTCCTAATTCTTTTCTGGCTTGAGATCAACAGGAGTGACAAATAAGCATCTACTTTGTATGCAAAAATCACTCCTCAATCCACATTGTCTTCAGAAGGCTGAAAACCCTAAACTGCCAATGCTTCCAGGCCATCCTTTAGCCTGACAGATGGGTGCAAGTATTCAGACGGTGACTTATAGGGGGTTGTACTTTTGGATTTTAAATTTAACATGGCTCAATTTAAAATTAAAAACATATCATTTAAATTATATTCTCTTATATTTAACTTAAAATCAAATTAGGCAGTATCCACAAGAAATCAAACTAACTAAACAGTATTCTACACTTTAAAAAAATCTCAACTGAAAAACTTTTTTACTTTTTTGGGGGGAGGTGGTGCTAAAATTTGAGCCTGGGGCTTCACACTGTACTGTTAAACCAAACCCTAAGGCCCTCAGCTAAAACAGCTTATGAAATACAAAATATCTGTTAGTGATGATAAAAGCTTTCTATATATCTTATGATCAGTTGGCCAAACTAAAGGTTCTTATAATAGCTTCTTAGATCGTAAACACCAGAATAGTTGACAAAACTCAATGACTTGGCAATTTTATCATCACAGACAGGTCCAGACCTACCAGTAAGCATTAAATTTCAAAGTTACAAACTCATTATGCCATCAAGCAGTAAATTAAGATTTAAACATACCAGTTTTAGGCCCCCTGGGAGTTATGATCTTGCCTGCTGTACCATTCTGCCTAGCTGGCAGCTGGCACACATCAATATGCCATTGGCTGTCAAATGAATGGAAGATCACTTCACTAGTTCACAGTCATTAGCATATTCAATGTCCTACATGTCCTGGTTCCATCTTACAGGAGCCTCCTAATAGGCATCCCATATACTTCAGGCTATTACTTCAAAAATTGTTCCAATATTTCTAGTTTGGGGTACTATCTCTTCCAACAGAACCAATAAAACACCGACATTCCACAACAGGCTTTCAGTATACCTTGTTAAAGGAACCGAAAAGGTACTGCCACTATCTAAGCTATTCTGCCTAACCAACATGCAGTCCTAAGCTTCTTCCTGATTAGGAACTCAACAGCAATAACCAATAAACATCTACCTCATCTTTGCAGAGATCAGTCCTCACATATTATATGTGTGGAGTTGTCAAATAAAAATCCCTATTCCATCCCACCTCTGAAATAATCTGTGGTGATATTGTGTCTCCCAGTATTTGTGCACCCTAATAAACTTGTCTGGGGTCAGAGGACAGAACAGCCACTAGACAGACATAGAGGCCAGAAAATGGTGGCACACACACCTTTAATCCTATCACTTGGGAGGCAAAGATCCATCTGGATCTCTGTGAGTTCAAGGCCACACTGGAAACAGCCAGGTATGGTGACACACACCTTTAATCCCAGAAAGGGATGGCAGGAAGCAGAAAGGTATATAAGGTGTGAGGACTAGGAACTAGAGGCTTTTAAGCTTTTAGGCTTTTAGCAGCAGTTCAGCTGAGATCCATTGGGATGAGGACTCAGAGGCTTCCAGTCTGAGGAAACAGGATCAGCTAAGAAGTTGGTGAGGTGAGTTTAGCTGTGGCTTTCTCTATTTTCCTGATCTCTCAGGTTTCACCCCTATATCTGGCTCCATGTTTTTTATTTAATAAGACCATTTAGAAATTAGTCTACAATTGACACCCAACTTTTAAAGAGCAACAACTTGTTTAAAAATGTTTTACATTGCTATAGATTTTAGTTTATTGATACAAATTTAAGGTTAATTTTGTTATACTGTATATATATTATTCTAGGCACCCAAGTCCATGTGCCATTTCAGTTCTTCACCAACTCAAACATCTAATGATCAGACAACCCAAGCTTAAAGCAGAACAGTCAGAAACAATGCAGAGGGTACAATCTTACAATTGTTATCACCTCTGAAAGACAGCATGTGATCTTATAAGTAAAATTTAGGAGCCTGTTAGCTTCAGCTAAATGGTTAACTGTTGATGCCAGGGACTATGTAGGGAAGACCAGCCAAACTATGCTACAGCGATCTCAAAGATGGTGGACTAAGAAGAAAGTGGGGGAGGCTCTTATACCCAGTCACACACTGTATAATGTTCTTTTCATCGCAGTGACCTACAGAAATAAAAATTAATTCCTCTTACAAAGGGTTCTTTGAAACCATGACTTGATTTCATGGGTAAGCTATGTGGTTTGCAAGACCTGAAGATCAAGTCAGTGATACAGCAAATCACATGGTCCACTTAAAGAAAGTCAGAAATGGCGTCTGGAGTTTATACTGGCTGTGCAAACGAATGTGCTCGGTTCTTACCCAGCGTCGCCACCTGAAAGCCAGCCACTGTCCCTTGAAAGCCATTGTCCCATCTTTTCTATCAGAACTAACTGAGAAACATGGCCCCAAACACCAAACCAATACCACCTGCTAGGAAATATATTTTTCCAGTGTTAGTAAGCAAAGCAAAACATCTCACTTAGGTAACAATATTACAAGATTATACTGGGGGGGGGGGGGCACGTGAAATGCTGCTCTCAAATTATTTTCTACTCCAGGATACCCTCCTAAATTTACTGCTAAATGAGTTTAAGAAAAAAATTACTCGGGAGGCAGAGGCAGGCGGATCTCTGTGAGTTCCATGCCAGCCTGGTCTACAGGTCTGTCCAGGACAGGCACCAAAACTACACAGAGAAACCCTGTCTCAAAAACACAAAAACAAAAAGGAAAAAAAAAAGAAAGTTAATATAGGCATTATTTTCTTCATCCCTCCCCCCAAACTGAGACAGGGTTTTTCTGTGTAGCTTTGGCACCTTTCCTGGAACTCACTCTGTAGAGCAGGCTGGCCTAGAACTCAGAGATCCACCTGCCTCTGTCTCCCAAGTGCTGGGATTAAAGGTCTGCACCACCACCACCACCACCACCACCACCACCACCACCACCACCACCACCACCACCACCACCACTACCGGCACCACCCCCAGCTCCTTGTTTTGTTTTTTGTTGTTTAGGAAGATTAGTATATTGGTACACTGCAAAGGAGCAATGGGTTGAGCAGTCAGTATGGAGCTGCTTGCATCCTAGGCATTATTTTTGGTAACAATTTTTTCAATAAAAACCTCTTATAAATTTTTTTTGTTAAAAAGGAAAACTACATCTGAGCCTAAAATGCCTCCAGAAACACATTAAAAATCACATTTATAGAGAATTCATGAAGTAAGGTCATCGTCTTTGAAAAGCTTCATTAAGAAGCTAAATCCTTAGAGCAAACTGCAAAGTTCCAATATGAATAAGTTTTGACATGTTCACGGTAATTCCAACCTTTATGTCATAAATATTCTCAGAGCATTTGTTCCACCCATGTTCACAACACACAGAATCCCGGGTACAAAGTGGGTTGTGGAGCCTGTTCACCGCAGAGTCAGATGTACAAGAAACAACACTTCCTTCCATTAAAGGTCTGTTCTCCTTCCTTGATAAGAAGGCAGTGAAGGTTCCAACAGGGGACGTTTTCAAAGGTTGTTTTGGAAATCTTTTGAGCTGTTTCTTCCAACCTGTTTATTTTCTACGGCTCTCAATGAACAAGGTTTGCCAGTTACCTGAATGCTGGACTAAAACCGAAAGTCCTCTCACACATCACTACTCCACTACCTTGGCTCAATACAAAATACTCCAAGGAATGAGGTGACAAGGTGGCCTTGTTTCTGACAGGTGAATATATGTCTGGAGATCACCTAAAACAAGTTGGGTTATAGTGCTGAGTATAGGACACCTACCTCTCGGTCAATTATTGATCAGAGAGGCTCAGAGGCCACCTCAATGATACAGGCTATCACCATTGCTCTTGGTGGCCACCAAACGTAGATGGCAATAATGCAATAGTGACGTGACTACTATGGGGACAACCAGCCACTTTTCTACTCAGATATGAGGCCCAACCCATAGTAAAAATTCATGCCTAGAACTGTAAACCCGATCAAAAGCCCATGGCTGCAGGTCATAGCCCTAGTGAGGGACCTACTATTATTTTCATATATGGACATGGTATAAAACTACTTTCTAAGTATTTGTGGTTATAACCACAGATTAATGCTGATCTCAGCCTCAGTGAGAGAAATTTCATTTGCAGTTGGCAATGGTTAACGGAGAGACTGATAAATGGCCAAAGTGCGGAGAGTGACTTTTGCGTGCTCAGTATTAAATGGGACATCTCTCACTCCCTCCAAGGCTCTGGGAGAATCCTGGAGGAGGGTGTGGAGGAAGTAGAAAGCATGTGAGAACCTAAGATGGAGAGGAGTGCTATAAAACACTGTTTCTAGACACGACATGGATGCTGCCTTCATGAACTCCTCACAGCAGCCGTGGTCAGCTGCCTGCTCAACACCTCCCTGTCCACATCCCCTCCCGTGTAGGAGGAAGTCCCGAGGCCTATCCCTACCTGAAGAGCTGCTGGCAGGTAACTGCTGCTTGCAGAGGAGGAATCTTGGTCTTTAGTGGGATAGCCACTGGAAAACAGCCCATGCTCCAGTAAACATCCTCTCTCTCGCCCTCATGCAAGCAGCCCCAATGAAACTCAGAGGGTCACAAAAGAACAAAACAAAACAGAAGACAAGAAAGAGGGGGCTTTCTGGGAAGAAGGGGTTTGGCAGGAGTAGTAAAGGGGAAAGAGAGAGAGAGGACCATGGGCACAGAAAGGATGAAAACACCTTATCAACTTACGAAACTAATAAAAGGTATTTTAGCTGGGCGGTGGTGGCGCACGCCTTTAATCCCAGCACTCGGGAGGCAGAGCCAGGTGGATCTCTGTGAGTTCGAGGCCAGTCTGGGCTACAGAGTGAGTTCCAGGAAAGGCGCAAAGCTACTCGGAGAAACCTTGTCTCGAAAAGAAAAAAAAAGTATTTTAAGTGAGTGAAATCATTTAATGTATGGTAAAGTCAGGCCAGGCAGTGGTGGTGTACGCCTCTAATTCCAGAGGTAGAGGCAGGCTGATCTCCATGAGTTCGAGGCCAGCCTGGTCTACAGAGTGAGTTCCAGAACAACTAGGGCTGTTAAACAGAGAAATTGTGTCTCAAAAAAACCCAAAAAAAAAGAAGAAGAAAATATGGTAGAGTCAGAAATAAACTACAAGAAATGTTCCAGGGTCAGAAATCATGAGAAAGTACAAATCTAGTGATATATGCCTATAATCCCAGAACTGGGCATGAGGCAGAATAGGAAGACAAAATTATGGGGTTGTGGGAAGGGAAAGGAACCTCACTGTGAAGTCTGGCTGAAGCCTCTTGCCAGCTGAGAATCAAGAATTTTAATACAACTAACAACATCTGCTTCAGGTCTTTCACTCCAGCTGTACAGCTGTAATTTTCCAGGAACTTCTCAGAAACCCCAGCACAGCAAAATACAGATCCCAGCCCTCTGCGCTCCTGGTTTGCTTTTCTGACTGAAGTCTCATCAAAGGCATCTTCAGAGCCTCTCTGGAATCTCAACTATTGAAAGGAAGAAGAAAAATAGAGGAGTCCCTAGAAACCCACTGACTGCTGACATTGCAAAAGCTTCCAAACCCTACATACAATCACCACAGGACACCCAGAGCCGACTCTCCTTGAAGAAGCCGCTCATGGCCCGGTGTGCTTCCCTCTTCCCCTAAGGCCGTGGCCCATCCTAAACTGTTCTTCCCAGAAGCCACAGATAGCACTTTCCCTGAGTTGAGGTCCTAGAAAACTCAAGACTTGAAACACAAAGGTGACAGTATGCTCTGTTCCTGCGGCCACTGACATCCAAGGGTGTTCCAGGGAACACTGGCGAGTGCCCGCATTGATACCCAGCTGCTCTGCTCTCCTCCTGGCTTCCATGCTACGTCGCTTTCTTTGTGTCTTATTTGGGGTTTCTATTGCTGTGAAGAGACACCATGACCATGGCAACTCTTATAAAGGAAAACATTCAATTGGTGCTGACAGAGTTTCAGAGGTTTGTTTAGTCCGTTATCATCATGGTGGGACATTGCAGCATGCAGGCAGACATGGTGGGACATCCTGGGAACTCGAGGACCTGAGAGTTCTACATCTTGATCCACAGGCAACAGGAAGTGAACTGTGTACCACACTGAGCACAGCTTGAGCAAAGGAAACCTCAAAGCCCGCCCCCACAGTGACACACTTCCTCCAATAAGGCCACACCTACTCCAACAAGACCACACCTCCTAATAGTGCCACTCCCTTTGGGGGCCATTTTCTTTCAAACCACCACACTGTGACTATTTTCTGACCAAAGCCCCACACAGTGTTTAATGTGGAAATATCACTGGTACCAAAGATTAAAATCCCCTAGAGTCGCTATACTCCATTCATGTGGCAGGTGGTACTGTACATGGTTTATCCAGAAGGACATCACCATAAGGACTGATAGATACACCAATATCCTAAGGCACCCTTCTGCCTCTAAGAGAGCCACCCGAGCCCCTGTAGAGGTAAACTAACTCTGGTGTTAACCAGAATTGAGGTCCCTAAAAGACAAAAGGGACCTCCAGGCTTCTGACTACAATGGTGTGACGCTGCGCCTCTATCTCCACCATTGCTGAGAAGAGGCAGAGGTGGGGTGCCAGCTTGAGACCTCCCTGGGCTACAAAGTAAGTCTCAGGGCAGCCTAGGCTATGTAAAGAGACTGCCTCAAAAAGAACAGAATGAACAAATACAGAGAGGTAAATTAGTTCTAAAGCCAGCAGGTCCTGGTGGCATCTGCACAGTCCTGGTGGTGAAAATTCGAGGCATGGTGCAGAAAATTGGTAAGAGGAAGTAAAACCTGGCAGTCTACACACAGTGCAGAGCCAGACACCATCCCACACAAAGCTCCACAGCAGAGTAAATTCAAAAGTAATTTGTCATACGGATGGAACACACAGAAGAATGATCAGGAGAAGAAACAGGTTGAATGTTAACAGCTAATCTAAATACTGTTATTTCTGAGGCTAAAAGATGAAGTCTCAAGAATCATAACATAAAAATAGATGACATCAGAGGAAGTTGGTATTACTGTTCCTTATAGTAGGGAACAGAGGCTGCAAGAGCCATTTTGATTAGACAGCATGGTGCCCATACAGATGGGCATGGGCAAAGCATGGGCAAAGATGACTAACATTGGACATCTGGGGGACTATGACTCAGGAAAAAGGAGGGGCTAACACCAATGTCTGGAAAACCCAAAAGCAAACAGCAATGTAATCTGTTATATAAAGAAGGCTACTTTTATGTGATGCTGGATAAATATGGCCTTGAGGTCAGAGGCAAGTGCTTTGATCTCTGCCAGTCTGCCTGTGTGTGGCTGCCTGTAAGGCTGTCTGTATTCATACCTATGTGGAGTCCGTGTGCCAGTCTGCCTGTGTGTGGCTGCCTGTAAGGCCATCTGTATCCGTACCTATGTGGAGTCCGTGTGCCAGTCTGCCTGTGTGTGGCTGCCTGTAAGGCCGTCTGTATCCGTACCTATGTGGAGTCCGTGTGCCAGTCTGCCTGTAAGGCCATCTGTATCCATACCTATGTGGAGTCCGTGTACCAGTCTGCCTGTGTACCGATGCATGGAGTGGGTTCTCTCCTTCCATCTGGATGTGGGTTCAAGGGATTGAACTCAGGTTTTGAGGAGGTTCCCACTTAGCTATCTCACGGGCCTCTGAAGATTATTCTATTTTATAGAGCTAAACACTGCACTCTAGAATTTAAAAGAGTATAGTAAAAGCACTGTAGGTCAAGTATTTCCCAGTGAAAAGCTTTAACTCAACAATCCACATACAAACTATCCCCTTTCCACTCTCATGGCCAATTTTAAATCAACTTTTTTTTTCTTTTCTTCACAGGATGTTTCTACAACGCTACCATCTATATGTCCATTTAGAATAAAAATTAATTTCTCTATGTATCTAAAATAAACTGCCCCACAAAGTACCAGAAAAACCTATAACTGCTATTGTTAGTGGAAGAGAAGGCCACTCCCTCCAATAGGACAGCACAGGCAGTCATCCACAGACAGGTCCTCTCAGCCTGGGGTGCGAATGCTAAGAAATCAACAGCCAGGCACTAACATTGAAGGGGAACATTTATTACAGTAAAATGGACAGTCCTGCCTGCAAATACAGATTCCTATCAGAAATGCCACAGGAGGGAGGGATTTCTAGGGGAAATCTTAAGTAAGGCTGCATTGTGCATAACACAGAAGGCATCCGCTTGATGAATAGCATAGTTGTTAAAAGCTAAATCCTGGACTTCAGGTTGCCTGGATTCAAATCCCAGCTCCAATAATTACTGTGTAGACAGGGCAAGCTATTCAGTCTCCATAAACCTCAGTTTCCGTGTCTGTAAATCTGGTATAATGGCTCTTAATGGGATTGTAATGAAGACTAGATGAGACAGGACAAATTCAAAACCAGAGATCAGCATGCACTAAACAGTTAGTAATTGTTAGTAGTCATCTAATTAAGACTAATCTCTTTTATAAAACAGATCTGAAATGCCAAAAGCACCTAAACAATGGTTAATAAATTATATTTTAGTTGGCCACTTCCTAACAGGAGTAGATGACACTAATATCCATCACACAGTCAGCAAATAGAAAAGCCTGGAAGCCAGAAACAGCTAGAAATTAAATCCTTTTTTAAAAGGTTACTATTCAGTAAAGGCCCTAATAATCAGGTTACAATACTAAGGACATGTGGTGGTATTCTAATTGTACTGAAATGTGATTTTGATTGCATGTTAATAAATAAAGTTGCCCGGGGGTCAGAGCTATTAGAGCCATAGACAGAGTGTGGCGGTGGTGGCGCACGCCTTTAATCCCATAGATCTCTGTGTGTTCAGGGATACAGCCAGCATTGCAGACATATGCCTTTAAGACCTAGAGGGCTGTACATTCAGACAGTGATGAGGCAGTCACGTGTTTGGGTTTACAACCAATGAGAAGGCAGAATGACTGGAAAATCGATTTACACACAGGAAATAGCTCTCTTTTGGGAAGCTGAGACACAGCAGGAGGAAGGGTGAGATTTTAGCTCTGAGCTCTGACCTCTCGGCTTTCTCTTTTACATTGTTTCTGTGTTTCTTATTTAATAAGACGGTTGGTTACATCTACAAGGACATGTTTCTATGTTATGCTACTGCTAAAGCTATCCATCAAGGAAAGCGTCTGGCTAAATCAACCACAGGACAGCCAAAGGAAACAAAAAAGAGCCACCTATTTGGTAAGTACAGTACTTCAGTCCTTCCCTCAAATACCTAACTTGCATGAGAGAAGAGGGAAAAGACAGGGTGACAAGATATCAGACATGGGCAATGCAAAATGTTCCCTGAGGTTTCAAAGACTAAATAACACACTACTGCAAGTAATCATAAATGTTACATTTGGCCTTTAAAAGTGTTTTTAAAGATTTACTTTTTATTTATGAGTCTATGTGTGTGAATATGTGCAAGGAAACCAGAAAAAAAAAGGGCATTGGATTCTCTGGAGCTGGAGTTACAGGCAGTGGTGAGGTGCCATGTGGGTGCTGGGAACTGAACCTGGGTCCTCTGAAAGAGCAATAGTACATGTCCTTTAAACTAATTGTTAATTTAACCAATTAGGGCTAGGGCTATATAGCCCAGGGGTAGGACATCTTTCTAATACACGTGAAGCCCTGGGCTCAATTCTCACATTGAAAAGAAAAAAATGAACACAAACTGTATATATGTTTCTGGTGTTTTTGCATACGCTCATTCGCAAAGTCAAAGCACTTGACCTTGAAGCTTAAGAAAACCTACGCAGCATCCAGGAACGAGCCACCTCTGTCTAAAACCTAAGACCAGTCACACCACATCTGCCACCCACGCCTGAGGGGATCTATTTGAGAACAAACTGCTAACTGTCAGCCACAGTCATCAGCATCACCTGTACAGGCTTCCAGGACCGGAATCTAATAACTACTTGCTTGATAGCCACTAATTCACTCTTCATTTCAAAGTAGCCTTTTTATCTAGGTTAAAACTGTCTAAAATAATTTCTTTTGCAGCAGATGGAAATGAATTCATTATTACCCTACACTATCCTTTTCAGCTGGCAATAACTTGTGATTGTAGAGGGAAAAAAAAAAAAAAAAAAGCTGGGTGATTTTCATCCAAGTTTGGATTCTGGCCCTGCCCCGCAGCATGCTGTCAGATGAGAAGTGTTCCAGCCTCACATTCCGAGGAAAATGGATTTCTATGTGAGCCGCCCCCATGTTAACTGCCACCTCACTTTCTGCACAGAGTAAACATGTCCAAAGTATATACTACTTTCAACCACCCTTCATGCTACTACATTAATTGAAGTAGCATCCTTGGAGGAACTGACCAATTAGAAGCTAACTGCACCTAATGAAGACTTGAAGTGAAACACATGAAATAAACAAGTGGCTAAAACAACCCTAGTTGTGCACAGATGAAATAAAAATCCTCCCTCTTGTACTTTAGGTTCACACAACAAAAACAACAACAAAAGAAATTAAGGTGCTTTTGAGAAAAGAAAACAATGTATACTTCCCCAGGAAAGGACTTTAAAATATGCTCCAGCATTCACTCCAACACAGAATTATATATAGTACCTTAGCCTCTCCAGAAGTGAAACATAAATACCTACTGTCTTAGTTTGCTTCCTCTTGCTGTGATAAAGCACTGACTGAAACCAACTTGGGGATGAAAGGATTTTTTTACTGGCTTACATATCTCAGTCACAGTCCATCACTGACTGTGTAAAGGAAGGTAAGTCAGGATAAGAACTCAATCAGGGCAGAAAGCTGGAAAAATTTCTCCTCACAGTCCTGGACTACAATTGATTAACAAATGGCATTGATGTTACTACCAAGATTCAACTCAAAAGACCATTTAGATCCTACAATGCCCCCAGCGTCTCCTTAAACCCTGTGGAAGAGGGTTTCCAAAGTCCTGCCCCACAGACTTTGTGGGTTCCATGAGCACCTGTTTCTTTACCACCAACTTCTTCCAGAAGGAGAACTCTGAACAACTTCTCCAGGTCCTTGTGGTCCCTGTTCTTAAGGCTTCTTGGACTATCCCCATGAATGATGCAATAAGTAGCTTATAGTTGCAAAAATTCTTCAAGCTCCATGGGCAGCACACATCACGATGTGCCCTAAATGGGCATGTTAACGACAAGAAGACTACAAAATTAACTGCTGAATCTCCAGCCTGAATGTGTCACTCCCTCAGATGAGATGATCAGTGCCCTCCTCTTTGCTCCCCATCTACCTATTCCCCTGAGGCAGGATCTCTCCTTGAAGTTAGGCTAGGCTGGAAGTCAGCTAGCCCCAGGAATCCTTTTCTGTCCGGCTAGAAGCTGGGGTCCCATGAGTTCTGGGATCAGAACTCTGGTCCTCAGGGTTACGCCACACAGCAAGTGCTGTTAATTACTGAGCCATTTCTCAGCCCCCTTAAAATAAACCTTTAAATCATAATAGTAATAATACACATATGCTCATTCATTCCCCGCCCCCCAGAAACCCTAACTGATACACTAATAGAGTAAAAGTCAAATGGGTATTTTTTAAAGTCAGGGTTGATAAATGTATCTTTCTAACCCTTCAAATACGACAGCATGTTACAGAAATGCGGGCTGCTATTTCTAAGTTAGTACTTTCAATGCAATGCCAACACATCAGCAATGCTATTATCTCACTATGATCATGAATCATTAATCACTATCATCGACCCAAACCAGCCCTGACTCAATGCAAGCTTTACGGAAGAAGTATTTTAAATGCAGAAGACCAAGCTAAAAATAATCATTTACAAATGAGTTAGAAAATGGACACCAAAATATACCACAACAAGCAAAAATAATAACCTTCCTAGAATAAGGAGATAAAAATTAACAAATATGCATAAAAGTTTTCAGTTTAAGAAATCATTAATAGCAATACAGGACATCAGATCCACACCGAGTTCCTACACAAGTTGAGGGCACTTTGGATACCAAACAACACAGGAACAGATGTGTCTCTTAAGTTTTAGTGCAATCCAGAACTCCCAATAACAATGAACATCTGGTAATAGTATGGAATGATGTCCACTTTTCAAGAAGAAATAGTCTAGCAATTTGCTGCCTTCATCCCGGCAAAGATAATAATATAGACGATTACAAAACAATGTTGTTTAGAGGTAGCAAATTATACACAAATTTCTGATAAAAATGATAAGCTCTACCTCAATTACAATTATTCTTAGCTTGCCCCTGGGTTCTTCTTTTCCTTAGGGACTCAGCATAATGGACTCTGCCCTTCTTAACAGAACCACAGTCTTGTGTAGCTGCTTTGAATCCCCTTTGAGTCACTGAGGCCAGAGTCACCTTGGTCACTATGAACGGAAAGGACTAACTCAGTGAGGGAGAAAGGATACGGACTGGCTGTAGGAGACGGATGGACTGTGCCTCAGCCATCCTTGGTGGCTCTGGAGTGTCTCCTAACCCACAAAGTTGTGTTCCTCAGTCATATCCAATTTTCTAGACTGGATCAAATGACCAGGAATTTGACCTCTAACTAGGACAAGCAGGTAACTGGGAATGTTCTATGCAATAATAGAGCTGATAGCCAGAAGGCACTGAACCAACAAACTCAGTTGCTTGATATACATTACAAATTGGTGACTACCCAAACAAAACATTTAAATACATGTATATGAAGGCTGTCTGAATTACCACTGCTTGGGCAGTTCTCCCTCAACAGACACACATCATGCAGTAGAAATAAAAAGAAAATGTGAATCCATACACACCAATAGCTAGCAATTTGCGGCCCCTAATCAAAAATTCTCACTAACATAGCTAACTATGAAACACATCAAAATCATACAGGATGCAAAGAATATATCTAAAGGGAAAACTAAGCAATTTATTCAGCAGTTACATCAAAGAATAAACATCCCAATGATTTCCTAAACCCAAGAAACTTCGAACACCTTTCAGATCTACAACTAGAAACCTACCACAGAAGGCAAGCATTCCTGCATTTCAAGGATGAACACTTCCACCACCCAAGAGCTATAAAGACTCGAGTGTTCTCAAGGGTATCTCTTTTAAAAGTCAGGGGTATGGGAGGATGGGGGAATTGCTACAGGTTTTTTTGGGATTTTTTTGGGGGGTTGGTTTTTCGAAACAGAATTTCTCCGTGTAGTTTTGGTGCCTGTCCTGGATCTCTGTCCCAGGCTGGTCTCAAACTCACAAAGATCTGCCTGCCTCTGCCTCCCAAGTGCTGGGATTAAAGGCGTGCGCCGCCACCGCCGCCGCCCCCCGGACTCGATACAGATTTTAAATCAAAACAACGTGCTAAAATAAAATCAAGCCTTATCAGATAAGCAACAAATCTACCCCCCTCCCCAAGAAGTGAAATTAAGGGGCTTGGAGAGATGCTGCAGCCATTAAGAGCACGGGCTGCTGTTCCAGAGGACCTCAGTTGGATTCCCAGCACCTACATGGCAGCCCACAACTCGAGTTCCAGGGACCAGGACACCCTTTTCTGATCTCTATGAGCACCAAGCCTGCATGTGGGGCACAGACATACAGGCAGGCAGAACATCCATCCATAAAATATTTTTTTAAGAGATTAAATGAAGACATGCAAAAAAATTTATCACAGCAGTTAGCACAGTAACTTCCGAAGACTTCATTCAATGTCTTCATTAATACGTTAAAGCCCTGTGTAGGGGACCATCCTACACCGGTAAACATCAGCTGTACCACTCAACATACCGTTATCACAATAACCATCTCACTGGAGCGGAGCACAAGATTCAAGGTCACCAAGACGTTCTAGTAAGTTAGTGAGATACTATGATATCAATAAATACACAGTGTTTTCTGATTTGTTTCAAATAGCTCAGGTCAGATCGCTAAGTAAGATTTAAGTTACCTGTACTGACAAATACAGGGGGCGGGGGGAGCGTGTGTGAAATTAAGATTCTAACTCTTGGGATGTGAAACACTTGAAACAATCCTTACAAATCAGCCTCCATCCGTGATGGCACTCTGGCTTTCCCTAGCTACGCCCAGCATGTGGCAAAAATCCAATCTATTTAGCATCTAAAAATGTGTCACTACGCTGGGAAGCAAACAGTAGGTCGTAAAGTGCAAACGCGAAGGTGCTAGCCTTCTCCAGACATTCATCCCACGACAAAGGGAGTGGGACAACCTGAACTCGCAAGGTAGAGCGGAGTCCAAAATGAAAACTTCGGTAGGCTTGCTTGTCTGAATCAAAGGCATTAAGTCCTGTGAGTCTGACAAAGAAAGGTAGCCTGAGTCGGTGCTAGGTGAAGTTAAGAGTTCAAGTTTTCCCTGTGAAGGTAGAACATTGTCCAAAGCCCACAGGAAGAGGGGGAAGACTGGAGAGAAAGAAACAGTATTGCAAAGAAAGCGGTGGCTGCTGAGCATGCAAGCCGCGGCTGGTCATCTCGCAGATGGGTTAGGTCAAGACGTCCTTCTCATCTTCGACCCCGATGGAGAAGAGAGCTGGCCCTGGAGCCTCTCCCTGCAAGCCCCCTAGGCCACCTCGGGCCACCTTCCCCACAAGCTGCGGGACGCGGACACACCCCCATGGAGGATGTCACCTCGGCCTCCTCAGCCCCTCGCAGCGGCCCTGCGCCAGCCGTCCTCACCCCGGAGTCCCGGCTCTCCCGCGCCGACTCCCGCGTGCCTCCCCGGCCTCCCCCGAACCGCGGCACGGGGCGACGCAGCGCCGAGAAGCGTCCACACGGACCCCGGGCGTCCGGGACACTGAGGCTCCGAACTCAGCTCCAGCCGGAGCTCGCGAATCCTGGCCCGGAGCCGCGCTTCCGCCTGGCGCGGGCCGCGGTCGCCAGCGGGACCGGAAGTCCCGCCTCTGGCTCCTGGGCCCGGGCCTCCCGCTACTCCGGGCTGCAGCAGCTGGGCTGGGGTGTGGAGGCGCGTGCCTCTCCTCCCTCTCCGGCTCCCCGTGGTATGCCACTTAGCCGGTCTGCAAATGCTGGGCCAAGTGTCCACCAGATGACTCAGGCGCACACTCTGGTTGCAAGTTGAGATAAACAAAAGCAGTGGCTGATCACACCATGAGGGAGTAGATTTTATTTCATTAACGAAGATATTTATCTTCTCCATCACTCAGGAAACAGGAAAATGGTGAACGGAGAACCACACCTTGACGGGCTGTCTAGTTATCTTTTATCTCTTGTTTTCTATTAAACCCTACTTTCATTTCAGGACCTTGAAGATGAGTGTTACTCGATCTTATCCCTCTTTCCAATGAAGCAACATTGAATAATTCTCCTTTTTCCGCTTTTCCCTATTATTTTGGGTCCTTTCATTGGTTTATTGAAGTGACTGAACCTTGTTTGTTGGGGTACAAGCTGTAACCCCTCAAGTAACGCAACAACTTGCTAAGAGCTGCGGCAGTGTTGTGGAGAATGCTATGGTGTAGAGAGTTGAGCAAGAAGACTGCCTATGAACGACAACTTCTGAATTAAAGAATGAATAAGGGATAAAGTAGGCAAGGACATGCAGGATACCAGGAAGTGAGAGCCTGCCTTGGACAGGTAGCTGCAGAGAAGTGGGGTCAGTTCGGCAAGGCCAGATGATGCTCAACTTTATTAAAAAAAAAACTTGGAGCTTCCAATTTCATAACAACAGAATCAATGCAGTCACTAGTAGAATAGTGAATCGTGGGTTTTCCTGAAGTGACTGTCCTAGTTATCAAAAAAAACAAACAAACAAACAAAACAAAACAAAACAAACAAACAAAAAACCAGAAACCTGATAGTGGGGATTTTAGCCCAGTGATTATGGTATTTGCCAAAGTGCATGAAGCCCTGGGTTTGCTATCCAGCATCATAGAAGCTGGTACAGTGATGCACACCTGGAAAGTTAACACTCAGGCGGTAGAGGCAAGAGGATCAGTAGTTGAAGGTCGCCCTCAACTACAAAGCTAGTTAGGGAGCAGCCTGGATACACAAGATAGGGAGGAAAGGGGCAGGGACCAGGGGAAGAGGATAGATGAAAAAGATGAAAATAAAAACCTGTAAGAAGCCATAGGTAGAAATGCAGTCTTCCCTGCCAGTGTTTTCTCAAAAAAAGCCATACCCAGATGGAAAAAGAATGAGCAAATACTAAAACTCTCCCAAGGCTCAGAGCTTTGAGGTTGCCTCAACCAACAGAGATACCAACCAAACTATCCAACAAAGAGATACCAACAAAGTATCCAAAGATACCAACCAAGGGAGGAGCCAGGGAGGAGCAGACTTCACCGACAGCAGTGAGGACTGCTGATTCTGTTGCTATTTTTTACTCACTATTGGTGTTACATAGGCTTCTGGCATACCACGCTCTCCTTTCTCCTTACTTTCTTCCTTTTAAAACAAGGTTTTACTATGTCACCCAGGCTAGCCTTGAACTCATGACCCTCCTGCTGCATCCTAGACCAAATCTTTAAGATTTCTTGTCTCAGGAACTTCAAGTATGGCGTAGGGACATACAGAGAGAAGACAGCCATTAGAACTGAGTCTCAGGGCTGGAGAGATGGCTCAGCCATTAAAGGCTAGGCTCACAACCAAAAATATAAGAACTGAGTCTCGCATGTGTCAATGTCCTAAAGAAAAGTTCTATGAATAAACATCTTTGCCAAGAACCCAGGTTCCTTGCCCTGCTTCCTTAGATTACAAGAAGTATCTGTATATATTTCCAAGACATTTTGTTTTAATATCCAGAGAGCATTTTGCTATCTGTAGCCAAATAACCTTAAGGAATGTATCCAGATCATGTCCTTGTTTAAGATAATCTGCTTCCCAACCCATCCTCATTCTCATAGAAAACGAGACCAGATGTTAACTCTTAACCCAAACAGGGCCAGGGAAATTTCTTCTGCACTAAGGTTGGTCTCAATTTGCACCCTGAAATGAATATATCATGTAAATCTAGAATTAAATTATATATATGTAAAATGTTCAAAGATGGTGGATGGGCATAAAGAATGAGGAAGAAGTGAAGATTTGGAGAAGAGAGATATAGAAAAAGAAGAATTATCAGAGAAATAATTGCCTTAGATACAATCTTCCCAGTTTTTGATTCCCAGTTCCTTGCAAGGTGAAGCTGGGCTTCCTGGCCTTAAATTCTATGGAAATCTGCATCCTCCCAGCAAATACCCCCATTTAACTACAGTGGGTAGGTCACTATTCCCAGCAATCATGTAACTAATCAGCAATTCACAGGATACAGGAGACTTGTTCATTCCGAGGCACCCACCTGAGCTTGGAAGACCACATCTCTCCCTAGCCTAGGACAGGAGTTTTCGTGCCCTCCTGTGGGTGCCAGATCTTCAGATAACTGTCGCGATGACCACAGGCCTTGACAGATTAAGTGATAAAATCACATAGGAGGACAGAATCTTGTAATCAGGGCATAAAGCTGAAGGGAGACTAAACCCCAACACCTAGCTAGGTATAGTGGTTTCCCTAAGACCAAACAACTCAACAGGCCCTGGGACAGGCCCGGTTCCGTCTTCGCTCTTCCAGTCCTGATCATCCATCCCAGTGTGTTGAGCTTTTTCATGGGAAAGGCTTCGCTGCTTTTCTCATCACTGTGATAAAACCCGAAAGAAGCAACTTAGGTGGGGGAGTGGGGGGGGTAGTTTAGATGGTGAAGGGGACTCCTGCATGGCACAGGCTCCCTTCCAGACCCCGACTCAGGCACAAACCACACCCAAACACCTGTTTTCACAGAGAGACCCTTTACTAAGTGGGGAAGAAATAGGTAAAGTGGCTGCCCCTGACTCAGGCAGAAAACCAGCAGCAAATGACCTTGCAGATGTCATTCTTAAGAGGAGAAGAAGGGGGAGGTCTGTGTTAGAAGGGGCCAGGGTGGGACGGTGAAGGAGACAGAGAATGAAGGAGAACAGGAAGGGGACAAGGAGAGGGGCAGGGGGATCTGTCCCAGGGGGACAGAGGACTGCCTCTGGACAGAGAGGAGACAGATGTGGCACATAGGAAAATGACAGTTTATAAAGGTACAAGGGGAAACCCTGTAATAGGATGGAGTGTTTAAAATTAGAATTGGGAATGTTAATTAGGTGAGCCAAAGGGGACTTTTGATTGCTGGACTTTTGATAGCTGG